>NW_025091322.1:474548-550174 GCF_907166805.1 Alternaria atra
CTGGAGCACTACAGTGGGCCGGACTAAATTAGTCGAAATCTTAAGCACTAACGCGCGACACTGGCCGATCACCTTAAGACAATCTGCTTACCTTAAAGCAACCGGTTGAACCGGTCGGTCCAGAGGGTCCACAGTTGCTTGAAGCCCTGGTGTCAACCAAGTAACTTACGTGTTTGATGGACACACTGATACTGTGAAGTCCGCCTAGCACTCGGTCATAGATCTTTTTCATACCACCATTTGAGATGACCTGAAGGACAGTTTTCTTTTCAAGCGCAGTCTTTTCTTGAGCAATGGGCGCTGAAGCATAGGTATAGAGCTGATAAAGGCGAACAAGCCGCTCACTCTTTGGGATCGGGACTTACGTAGAGTAGACGATCATAGAGAATATCGCAAAGGTACGGACAAGCTACCAACGACTCGCGCGACTCGAGTAGTCTTCTCGATATTTGTCAGTGATTTCTTGAGGAGGTCTTTGTTCAAATGCACCACCAAAACTGTGGGACTCGTCAGCGTCGATTGCAACAAGCAGTTCAAGAACGGGCAAGCAGTTTCGGCGTGCAAGTCAGCTACATAGTTGTTGCACAGGAAGTGTGGATGCTGGTCAGAAAATCGGGTGGTTTACTGAAACTCGATTCCATAATTCGTATATGCGTATTAAGTTGCCCTGAGAGAGAGGTCAGCGAAGATCGTTGTGTAGGTAACAGCAGTTACTAGAGATTGTACAAGCCAGTAGGATGATACTTCCTGGCTTGGCCATGATGATCCGCGCTCGCAGCCGACGCGACCGTGTGCACACCACGATATTCAGACGCATGAAATATACGAGATAGCTGTAGAGGAAGACAGGTTTCCTAGAAGCTAGGCTTCGGCCCTCAAAACGCCTCAATGAAGCTCTCACGCCTCGTAAAGCAGCCTGAGAAACACTACACCTGGCTTACAATGAGAGGATAGAGACAGCAGTCGTAGTCCTCCAGAATGCAGCTGAGGCTGGTCACCTGTTGCATCGCAGATCCCCGCCAGAAGAGAGCCTTGAGTGTAGCGATGTATGACCACAGACGAGGCCTCCGAACATGTC
This sequence comes from Alternaria atra, assembly GCF_907166805.1. Classification (NCBI taxonomy): domain Eukaryota; kingdom Fungi; phylum Ascomycota; class Dothideomycetes; order Pleosporales; family Pleosporaceae; genus Alternaria; species Alternaria atra. Next base: position 475,627 of record NW_025091322.1, read on the forward strand.
GCACCGGCACCTTTATAGTCACTGACCCACGCTACGCTTATGCTGATAGAATGCCATCTGTAAAGCAAGTGCCAACAATCTGCACTACAGTGTCAGCCTACATTACAGTACTTACTGTCCGCCGTGTCGAGAATTCTGCCTTCTCAAGTGATCAAGTTCAAAAGTATTATGTATGTCCTCGGTGATAAGCAGGAGAATAGCATAATGCTAGCTGCTAGCATAACGACGATGGAAGCTGACCTCGACACGTTTCCCATCGCTGACATGGCTGCGTACGGAGATCAGAGATAGGTACGACGGTAATACTGCTGACCGTATTTATGGAGGTGAGCAATTGGTATCGAAACCATGGTTGTGGCAGCGCTGTTCCCTCCAAGTAGTCTCTGATGATCACGTATCTTGATATGCCGAGATTCGCCTCGCTGACCCCGCAGCAAGCCGAACGGTTCGTGCGACTCTGGGTGTCTACGTTCCGAATGACAACTCTAACAATGACAATGAGCAGCAACATCAGTGCCACATGTGAACGAGAACTGCCAGGGCTACGGGACAAATCGTATACCAGCCGCGAAATGCATCATGGAGCATGGAATCCACCAGTCATTACCAATCACGCCTAAGGTTGCCTACGTTGACAGGTTAGCCATGTAGATAAAATGCTGGCGTCCATCAACGTAGTGTTGAGAGGATCATAATCGATATGCTATCAACGGGTAATGTAATCGCAACACCAGCGTAATACGCTATGATGAGCCACATGTGATGACCGCCAGAACCAGGTGCGGGTCATGCCACAGTGAACACGTACTGACCATGTAGTCTGACTAGGTAAGCGTCATCGCTCTCGTGCTGCCTGTCATTGCACGATCGGAGCGCTGCAGGTCAAGCATGGAAGGAATCGACGAACTGCATCTGCACCTCGCTCGTACTTGGCTGTGCCTGGGGTATTACATGCCCACTGTGTCGGTCTTAAGAAGGCTTGACACGGCTAAACTCACGTAATGAAACGAAGGAGACTAAATCATACTTGAATGGGAACGTGGTTCTTTACATCGTGAGCACCATGGCGGAATTACGGGAGACCAAAGTCTTCGTCTGTTGGTGGGTTGGTTGTTTTATTCCTACTCGGTTTCAGCCGCGAAGTCCGCAGCTATGCCCAGTTGACAGGCGTGGCAGACAGCCGACGCAGCGCGGACATTGATCCGCGCCTCCCCACTTCACTCTTGAAAGAGCCATCTGTCCCCAGAGGCCTGCGTTGTCTGGCTTCTATCTACGACTATGTACATTTCGTCTCTAGAAGTGACGTGTTTGCCTGTCTGTATGTTTCCTCGAATTGTCTTCCTGTGTGTATGCCATACTCGAAGCCTCATGTGTGTAATGTTGTTTCAAGGCTCGTCGAGGCACGTTTGCCTCATGCTTTGCGACTGCAATAGTTACCGATGATGACGGCCAACCGGCCCCCAGCCAAACCGAGCCACATGAACACCAAAACAGCTCTACAACTTGAGGTTGTACAACCTCACACAATAGTTATTATCACGATTTTCTCTAGTAGTGATATCTATAGGCTTTAATTAATATATATAGCTATTGATATCGTGTAGAAGGCGTGATGTTGCGGCTACGCCGTGACCTGAGAACTGGTACGCCTGCAACAGCACCTTGAGGCTCTCCACCACCTGTCGGCCTCGCGATAGATCTCTTTTTTATAGTAGCTCTTATAGAAGCCTTGAAGCTGTGTTTCTTACATTTTTGGGGTTTTTTAAGAGCTTGTTTGAGTCGTTTTGCAGTCCTGCGAGCAGCTGCCCTGGAAGCTTGTTCAGCAGCTGTCTCAGCCTTCTCCTTCTCTCTCACCAACCTAGCTGCAGCCCTCGCCTGACGCCTCCACGAAACATGTGAACCAATTAGAGCCAGAAGAATTGGAGTGAGGGCTGAGTGGATTTAGCCATATATCTCTAGAGAATCAGCACCTGATTCGCGTTGCACGAACGCGTTGCACGAACGCGTTTTTGGGGCAGGATGCACGATTACCTGACTGGGAAGAATCAGGGGTCGATACCACGGGGCATCTTATACTAGGCATCGCGTGTTTTTACTCTGCAGAATGCAATATATGCTGTCCTGTTTCAGTATATGGAATCGACGATCTCCTGGCGATTGCATCGCGAAAGACGTTTGTGGAAAAAACAGCGCTTAATGCAATCTGCTATCTTAATGACTAACGTTACATGTTCCATTCAATGAGCTTATCACTCCTGAGTATGTCCCGCTGCTGCTTCTTCCTCGCCTCCTCCCGCTCCTCGGGTGGAGAATTGATGTCATAATATTTGGCGCAATCATCTTTAAACCAATCCGCTGCCGTAACGCCGTTGGTACGTTGTGGCCAAGCTCCCGTAACCAATGTCTCCAGTTCATCCGAGTTTATAATGGTGGGTCCGTGGGCACGGAGCGAGAACACAATGCTGAGGCGATGACAATTGTTCCCAGACGAAATTAGTTCAAGGGGTGAGACCATTGACGGACTCTCCGTACCCGCAAAGCTTGGTTCCTGCACGCCATAGCTTACAACTCTGTGCAATCCTGCAGGATACCTCCCATTGCTTAACCTCTGTAGATCGCGCCCAACCAGCATGATTGCTTCTTTCTTTCCAGATCTTTTAATCTCCTTCTCAATCTCAAACCATCGATCGCCACCCCAGACCTCTAATCCAGGAATATTTCCTAGGACGACAGTGAGAAGGCCGGAGTCAACATGATGCTCTGTGAGCTGTTTCACTTCGCAGCTATCGTAGCGGAAGAGCTGGAGCAGTGAGGCTGTTTTGTCTTTCTGCCTTGTGGGCATAGTGTTGCAAGGTCCAATGAATTGTCTGAGTAGCTGCTTTCCCTTCGTGCTCCCGCAATCTTTCATATCTAGAGAGCATTCAATGCTTTCCAGCGTATCCTCTAGGAGCTTCCCCATCCAGTCCCAATACATCTTTGCCGACTCCCGCAAGATCTCTGGACAGTCCTCCAAGGTCTGCAGAATGATATACTCCTTCTCTCCTGGAATCTTGCGCCAATTTTCCCACCTTTTTTTTTCTTCGACTGATTGGTCGAAGAACTTTTGGCTGTTCGCGAGTAACGCTTCAGACGCATGGAGGAGCGGGTGTGGGCTTGTTTGTGGAGGACATAGTTCCGTAGTATCCACAGCCGCCGTAGCACCTGAATTGGGTGGTGCGAACGCGATAGGCGTCCATCCTAGTTTTGATAGATGATCCTGATTCTTATCATCGACTAGTGGTAAGGGCGAGCCAATGAGCTCTGGTAGAATATCTTGCGACATCTCATAAGAGTTGCACTTGACTACGAAGGTGAACGAAAAATGTTACGACTATATAAGTGAAGAAGTCTGCAGCATACATAGCATCGATCGTCATGCCATCTGCTGCTTACAATCGCGTTGACGGACTTCTTACACGTTTGTGGAGCAAATCGCAAACGACCATGAAATACTACATGCTGCATCGTTGCCTCTGCACTGATCAGTGATTACAAGTTCAGCATGGGTTCTCATCGCATGCGGCACAGTGAAGCCACCATACTTTGGTCTTATCAGGCATAAAGAAAGATAGTGACACACCAGCCTCGCTCTTCTTCCACCCTGATCAAAATCCCACCTCGGCTTGTAGCAACTGCATCCATCGTAAGCGGTTTCTTCCGCACTGCCTATGCCGTCGTGTATTGGATGAGTTGATGCTTCAATGCATCGTTTTGCCGGGCTACAGCCGTGGGCAGTGCGAGAGCAAATACGATACCTCTCGCTGGGAATCGATCTGCTTATCCTGCGCGCTTTGCCTGACGAAGAAAAGTGAACCTTAGGCGTCAGGAACATTCATTCATTGACGTTTAGCCCCACCTCGGCCTGTTGAAGCTCTGTAATGGACCATGTCAGCCCCACGAGCGTCGTCACTCTTATCACTGTCATCATTATCATTATTGTGATTGTCATCATTATCATCAGGATGCTGCGCCGCATGACTGCGTACCTGCGATAACAGTACTGTAACGACGATTGAAGTTGATCTCAACACGTTTACCATAGGCTATGGTCCATAGCTGACATGGTAGCGTATGGGCTTACCGATGGGGCCCGAGATAGATGAAGTCTTTTCAGAGCTCTCAGATGATAATATAGACCTAATGGGCTGGGTTTGAGGTCGGTATAGCTGTCCAATGTAATCCGGGTTTTATATGGGTTAACGCGTTATGGCTTAACCCGTTCAGTGATTATGAGGATTAACCGGTTTAGATTATAGGCCTAGGCTTAACGCGTTAGTAACCAAGTGCCCAGGTATGATGCAGAGGTTTGGCAAACAGTCGACGCTCCGCCGATAGACACCACTGCTGACAAGTAAGCAGCTTACGCTGCTCAAGCGGCCATGCGCGCAAAACTAAGCGACAGAGTGCTCGATTTCTCACCTTAACCTTCCAGCACATCTTTTCCCATTCACCCACACTTCTCATGCCAAGATGAAGTCTTTGTTCGCTATTTTCATAGCCGCCCTAAGCCTGCTAGCTGGCACAGTGAGTGGCTTCCTGCCAACTTGAGCGGTTGTTTGCATTATCGCCTAATTGAGCCAATAGATCAGCGCCACGGCCGTACCTGGAGACTACGAGCTCTCTGTGGACAGCCTCGAGACGTCCACTGATAACATGGCTGTCGGGAACTTGGAGGTGACCGACGACCGGTTCCCCGGCGTCACCTTCACAGGCACAGCGCAATCCGTCAACGAGCAGATGAAGGCGCTCAAGCCTGAGGCCTTCCGCGACGGGGACAACGTGGAAACTGTGCAAGCGCGCTCTTTGCGCAAGCGATCAAGTGTAATCCTCCAGGGTCTTAACCATCGTTCGTTAGCATATTGACTTCGTTGTCAACAGATCAACTGCAACTGGGGTGGTGACATTCTCGGACCGAAGTCTTGCAATGATGGCTTCAATCGCCTGAGAGACCTCGGTAGCGCCGAGTGCTGCGTGCGTGGCGAACTCAACCACTGCGCCTTGATAAGCTGCTCGTACAAGTGCGGTGTCTACTTGTGCAACAAGGTATTCCTCAGTCACCAAGCTTGTTTTTAGTTGTAGGGAGCTATCCTGACTCCTTATCTTAGCGCGACACCCCATTCTGTGCTGCCTGTGGTGATATTGCCAAGGATATGGCGAAGATCATAGGAGAGTGTAAGAAGAATTATAATATCCAAACTCCTGCTGGAGCATTGGACTTTCCCGATCACTTCGTCGGCTTAGCTTCGACTGCAAGCTGTTAGAGTATGGCAATCAGGTTTCCCTTTCGGAGCATTTGAGGCGTTGGCGAGAACCTCATAGATATACACATCACACAGAATGGACGCGATAGAGGTCTACATTATCATATCTGCCACTCAGTTCCCTAGTCTAAAATATTGTAACAGCAACTTTGGGTTCCATACGACCTTGTCTACCTTTCCTATCATCTTCTCTCTACTACCGCCCCGTTCCGTTTCCATGTTCCAGGGAGTGTTGTTCGTCGCTCAGACAAAGGGACCTCACGTGCTCTTCAATCTCTTGTTTACTCTGGCGGTCAACTTCAATCGTGGAGCCCTGGACGAGAAAATCGAGGTTCGTCAGGATTTCGCGTAGGATTTGACAATTGCAGGAGGAAAAAAAAGGAATTGGGCGCGTAATTTTGAGATTACATTGCGGCAAAACTTTGTCGAGATACACGGGCGGCAGGCTTCGTAATCTTTTCAAAGTTTGCCCACACTCTGCACACTTCAAAGGATTCGTCATGAGCTCTTCCTTATCACTCGACCGGACGAATCGATCATTTTGCCACGACACACGCAGGAAAATATGACAACTTCAACCCAAGGCTCAACGGTCGTATATGGTCGCCTTTACCTTAGTGACGAAGACATCAAAGACATCAAAGACATATTTCAGGTTCTATACTCTGAAATGACGGACAAAGAGGACGAACACGGAATGGATCGTGACGACGTAGAATACAAAAAGATGTTTGCCGAAAAGACCCAACGCATGTCCAATCTCCTCGGCGGAAGCGCAGATAAACCGGCGCCCAAAACTCATCCTGCAAAAGACACCAGCACAAGCAAAGAGATGGGCGAAACATCACTCGTCGAACCACGCCATCAAGACAAGTAGAAGCCCATGGCCTCCGCTCCCCCAACCTAACCGAAAGCTTGCACAACCTACAAGTCAGCAGCGAAGTCCTCGTCGTGCCTCAATCTTCCTTCGCCAAAACCCTCGCTACACGCGCTTCCGACGCTAATTTTCTCGTGTTGCCCCGGAGCGAAACAGGCGGCATGTCCGAACCAGCCATCATCCACACAGGATCCCGTCTTCACGATACACAAGACTTGCCAGATCTTGGTGCGAGGCTGGAAGAAGTTGGCTTGCTGCACAATTTTCCGTTCAGGGCTCATTGGTCTCCCGTGCGTCGTCCACACGTACGTGACAGGCGTGTATAGATAGTCGATCGATTCAACAAAGCCTAGGAGCTTCCGCCGATGAAACCAACAAATCTTGTAGGCTAGGTTCATCCCGATAGTTGCCAAAGGCAATTCTGTACTCAATAGTCTTACATGGTCGTAGCCCCTCCCGCTCAACCTTTCCCTGATATGAAATCTCATCCAACCCTTGACCTGGGATCAATTAGTTCAAACAAACAACCTTCTTTCTTTCGATGGCTTACTCTTGTCTCCAATAATCTTTTTTTTTTCTGAGGCCGAGATATTTCCAAGGTACTTTGCTTGCCCTTCATACCACGCCTTGGATATATCCTTATCAAAACAAGTTCGACACAAAAACTCTATTTCAATGTTGGAAATGGACTCGGCAGATTCACAGTTTGGCGCGCATTTCGACGATGCGTACTGTTTAGTAGGAGTTGCAACAACGAAGTGATTACATTTGAGCTTGTGGACAGGGTTTCCCTCACAAGGTGGAGCCTTCGTGGTGTACAAGGTCATCTCGTAGCCACTTGCGAAGCTGGATAGCTGAATTCGGTGCGAAGACTGGATGTAAGGGGCTGCGCAAAGTATGCCGATGCCTGGTAACAGGATTGTATTCGATGAAGAAGAAAACCTATCTATGGTGCTGCGATATCTATATACGTTTAGCTTATCGTTCGCGTAGCATCTTGAAGCTTCTAGAATGCCGAGGAGGCTCCGAAGGTTCCACCGAGGATCACTATAGCATCCGGGCTCTAGCCCGTTACACTGGATGGTTGAATGTTCTGTAACAGTAGTAAGAAGGGAGATCTGAGTTATATCTACGCAAAGACTGCATCACTAGTTGATCCGGCACCACATCGGATTGCTTGCAGCCAATAAGAGATGCTTATGTAATCAGATTTGGCAGCAGACCCATGGACTCTACCCTGGTTATGCAGCCCCTTGTTAGTAGCCCACATAAAAAACTTATGCCGGATACCATAGTAGTGATGCATGAAGAAACCAAAAGTACTTGCACACAGCGTTACAGGAGCGAGCAGTGGGACCGGCCTACGATGGGCCGGTTAAACAGTGCTCGAGCTCGGCAGGCATAGGTGTAAGCCCAGGGTACCTTGCATGGTCACGTGGATTATCCAGCGACCAATCAGTCCACTACTCTATGTATATAAGCTTAGATCGCAGAACTCTCGGTGATAAGCAGAATACACACAATCTACTTACACTCTATCTACAATACCCGCACCCAATCGTGCGACAAGTACAAACTAATCGCGAGCATGCTGCAAGTCTCTCCACCAAAAATCTCGTAATAATAACTATTGTGTGGCTCTCTGCAGCCTCATCTTTGTGATGATGGGCATGTTGTTAGTGGGGCGGCACGCGAACCGGGGCGGCACGTGTGTCGAAACAGTATTGGGCGGTCGGACGAGTTCGGACGAGTTCGGACGTGTTACTCAGCAAGCTGACGCCCTTCTCAAGCGGGACCGGTCCCATCTTCTTCACTCACCACTGTACGACAATGACAACCTGCGTGAGATGAGTCTCACACCTGCGAATCGCATGCGTCTCGGAACGCGAAGCTGCGCCGAGTGTCGACGCCGAAAGGTCCGTTGCGTATTCTTGCCCCACCGCAAGGGATGTGAGAGCTGCGCAACCCACGGCACACCTTGCAGGACTCAACAACCTAAGCGACGGCCTGCAGTTTCTCTGCAACGATCCGAAGAGCTCGGGGGTGCATTCCGTCAGTTGCCTGATATCGCCCAGTTGGGCAGGAGCTCTTTCCCGGACTCTCACTCGTCTCCCTCCTACCTCTCCACAGCATCTTCGGATGGCGCACAGCTCCACGCCGCTCTCGACCCTTCGGATGAGGGAATAGGGCATCTTGAGAGTGTACCGCTGATTAACCTCTTTAGAGATGCCAGGCTAATCCAGAGTATCGACGGGTCGCCACACAAGTCGGTTCCTACCGCTGGCTTGGATGTACGTGTGCAAGACGCTACCCGGTTGCTCATGGACTCTGTCCCCAGCCAGCCAACGTTACGGTTGATACTCTCAGAGACCAACCGATATTGGCTCACTTGGCCTTTGTGCTATTATGGCAGCGACACATCCGATTTCCTTCAGCCTGATCGGGTAACGGTGACGTCCCGGAACATTCAACCTTCGAAGGATGGCACAGAGTCTGTCATTCGTCTCCGTCGCGTCCGGCTCCCAGCGCATCTACCAGTGCCTCTCTGTCGCAGTTACATTGTTACGGTGAATGAGGCTTGACGAGGCTTCTTCGCTTCAACCTTCGCTAAGAGCAACTACAACCCAGCTTGTGTCAAACTGTCTTCCCGAAGAGACTGGGGTCAGAGAGTGCAACATCCGACTTGCTGCTGGCCGGCCGCCGATTTACCGCCGACTTGTTGAAGTTGAAGGGTGGCGTCAGGTGGGGATCCCAACGGCGAGCTGTGGTAAGTTTGATAACGAACTGCGGCTAGCGTGGTATCTCCCCCCGTTGTGGAAATCTGTTCCCCGCCGAAGTACCGAATTGCTTTACATCCACACAACGTCATACTAGCAAAATTGTAAATAGGTTTTTGAACGTTGTATGATACTCTAGGGTCTTGCAAAGCTTCCCTAAGATTCTAAAGCAAAAATTTGGTCTGTGTTGTGGTTCAATCGCATGTTAAAGTTGGTGACATCTTCGAAGAGATCGCTAACTTCAACTCCACTTAGCTCATTCCTATGACTGTTGGATCTCACAAAATGTAGATGAGAGATACTTTAGCGTATGCAAGACGTATTGCCAGCCTCAAAGATGTAAAGTACACGTGGTGTTGCGGTGAAATCGCATTGCGCAGCGCAAGAGCTGCCGTTTTCGGCACTTCGGCGGAGGACAAATCTTAAAAACGGAGGGAGAATCATGCCAACCATGGTTTAGAGTGACTCGTTTTGAATTCAACCACGATGGTTATGTATACTGTGAGGGCGGACGATCGCCCACCTGGAACGGTACTGTCCTCGCTCCAAGCCCGTACCTCATGCAGCCCTGCCAGTTCAAAACGGCAGAGGATGACCCACAAGCACCTCAGCTCCCAACATGCGTTCAAATCCGAATGGCGATGTATAGGCCTAGAACCACATCACATGCCTGCTATGCAGGCATGACTAAAGTGCCCGACTACTTGAGGTCAGATCACACACATGTAACCTACACACAACAATTCATCCACATAAGAGTTAGTACTTATGCCACCCTGCTTACACATCCAGCGCACCAGGAGTTATGAGCTGGTCTAGGGAGGACGCTACCCGACCAGCCATCACCGAGACAAGGTAGGCTCAGTCGCTTTGCCTGAGATTATAGAGTGGAGCCTTCACCGGAACCTTTATCGGGTTGTGCCGTCAAGATAGAAATATTGTCTAATAAAGTCTGGTGTAGATTTGGACATGCTCAAACTTAACATTTTCTTCACTGAACCGCGGGACTTTCCGCCTGTATTCCGCCACTAAATACTAGTCAGTCCTCGCCTTCCACCAAGCTGCATGTTTCTGGTCGAACTTTTAAGACTTTTTTGCATCCGCAGTTCCCGATTTACCTGATGCAATGTCGCAACTTAGGCCGCTTCAACGAGATGGTAGGACGAGATTGTCCAGCAGCCGGGCACATGTATATAATAGATTGGAGTGGCTACGGATTGGGAGCCTCGGTTTGTGTCTAGGAAGGTCTGAATTGGAAGCTTAGCAGTGGGCAGAACCATAAGTGCGAAGCTGCGGCCAGCAACGAGAGTTGTTCCATGCTAATGAGTGCGTAAGCTAGCATCACAGTCCGTAACAAACAAGTCAAGTAAAGCGCACCAGCTCAAACAGCTGGTCCTAGCCACACTTCAGGATGGGACTTCGAGCAATGAAGTTTCTTCTGAGGTATACTGCCGGAATTCCACCGTTGCGTAGGTGCGGCCCGGCAGGGCAACCCTATACCGCAGGATACAACGCCTGTATGCAGCAGACAAAGACAACTGTTTAGCGTAAAGCCACTTTCTAAGCAGCCGTTGAGCGGCCGTTTCCGAAGGTCAAGGATGGATACGTGCATGACTGGGCATATGGTAATGGTACGGTTATTCGAACAAGCGATGTTGCTATTGCTAGCGTACCAAAGTCTTGCCAAGCCAATCAGCTGAGCTGTTGTACCAATGTGTGTATTGGACTCCCTGAAAAGGGCTTTGGTTCGCTAGCGATAGCTGCAGTTCTCAGCGATTACGGTTTCGCCCCTACGCATAACTGCAACACTGTTTGCCGGCACCCCACCCTTCCATGTGTAGTGTCGCACGGTTGGGTGGGGGTGTTGCAGGTCTGGCATAGTAAGAAAAGCGTATTTTTTTCCTGTTGTTCTAGCATCATAGCCTAGCTTATATTCAGGCCCTTGCGGGGCCCGATTAGTAATGTGGCCCATGTTCAGGATAGCGCTTGGCCTGCGACATATGGGTCGACGCCTGACTTCTATCATACAACAGTCGATACGATTGGCCAGTTTCCGATAGTACAATGTCTGGACTCCGGTGATGCTGCTTGCAACGGTGAAGCCGCAATCCCTAGCGATTGTAGCCAGTCATCCGCATTACCATATAGTAACCATATGCCCAAGTATAGATCTGCGTTACGACGCCGTAAGCTCATTAGTTCGACAATTAGGGCTGGGGCCATCTACAAACTTCCAGCGAGAAGGAAAGAATGGACTTGCAAATCTAAGCTCCTCCCCTCCCGAGTGGCGGTGGTTTGAGGCCTTGTTCATCAGCTAGCGTTATTTAATTGACCCCTCTCTAGACCCTTCTTTAAGGGTGGCGATGTCTCCCCTGTCGAAAAGCACAGCTTGCACCAAAGTTCTCGTCATTTTATCGCAAGCACTTGCTTCGTCAATCACAGCATCATGGATTACACATACTTCGGCAGAGTGCAACAGACATATCCCCATTTCATGGGCATGCCTCCAAACGGATCTGCGCACATTGATGTTGACCCTGACGCTATCAGAAGCCTTGTACGGTATCCACCACAGCAAGCTGTTCTGAAGCCGCGGCCCCGCACTTCAGCTTTGCAATCAAGGCACGTGACTAACCCGAACACCGCATAGGAACCGCTCGACCTTTCCAGCTTCCCAGCCTCTTGCGATCCGTTCACATTCCATGGCCTGACGACCCCACAGCAGGACTCACTCGACGCTGCAGTAGCACTCACACCGATGCCTGTTGCTAGCGAGGACTCGGGTCTTGGAGGAGATTTTGACCAACGGAGGGCTAGCCGAACGAGCAGTAGCAGTAAAGATAAGCAGAGCCTCATGTGTGCCCAGAACAGACGGAAGGCCCAAAACAGAGCAGCGTACGTTCCATGCCCTTGTCATGCTCGCCCTCTAGCCACTAAGCTTGACTTAGCCAGCGCGCTTTTCGGGAGCGAAAAGAGAGATATGTTAAGGATCTTGAGAGCAAGTTATCTGCGCTCGAATCAAGTACGAACTCTCTTCAATCCGATGTCGAGCGACTCAAGCTCGCACTGCAATGTGTCCGGACGGAGAATGAGATTTTGCGAGCCACAACTGGACAATCACTTACGACATCACAGCCAGTGTCAGTGAGCTACTCAGCACCAGACGCGCATCTCCAAGATAATGACGCCAAGGAAGACGCTTGCAATGTTCAAGGATCCCGAAATGGGAGCATGATCAACGCTGCCGGTAAGGACAATGCTGCCTCCCGCCGCAAGACCAAGGGCCGAGAGATCCCTGTTGCCCAGGCTTGGGACTTCATTCAGTCACATCCTTTTGTTAAACAGGGTCTAGTGGACATTGCAATTGTCTGCGAACGACTGAGATGGGCTGCAACGTGTGATGGTCACGGACTTGTCTTTGAAGAAAGCTTAATCTGGCAGGCCGTCGAAGAGTCGAGACGAATCGGTGGGGACGGACTTATCTGATCACCAGTGACACTTGCTGCGCAAAGTTTCTCGGTAATCCTTCTTCTTGTAAGGTGAACGACGGAGAAGGGGGGAGTGAGTGCGTGAAATCTGAGTCATGTGACCAGTAGCCCTTTAACGTGGCTATCGCTTATGCTGGGCGTGACTATCACAGCTATCACAATTTGTATGTAGATCACAGCGAATGCTTTCAAAATATTCACATTCAACTTGATATTTGGTGCTGAATTCCCTGTACCTGCGGGCTCTGCTTTATAGGAATTGGATATAAGCTAGCGGCCACCGAAGCTGGCCACCCACTGAAGCTGGCCACCCTTCCAGAACTTGGCCACCCTTCCAGAACTTGGCCACCCACTCCACGCTCGTGATTTCTCCATAACCACGCAACCAAAATGGATCCCCGTGAAGCAGCAATTCAAGCAGCTATTAGCGACGTTGTTTCTGGTGTTTTTACTAGTCAACGAGCTGCTGCAAAGGCGTACAAGATCCCTCGAAGCACGCTTGCGGCCCGACTACGTGGTACACAGACACGTCAATCTAGCCACGAATACCAGCAGCGATTAACTCCACAACAAGAGGAATTTCTCGTACAATGGATCCTTGAAGAGGACGCACGCGCGTTTCCTCCATCCCACGCGCGCGCGCGAGAAATGGCGAATCGAATCCTGAGGATGAATGGTGACAACAATCCTGTGGGCAAGCGTTGGATATGCTTCTTTCTTAAGCGTAACCTACGCGTCGCATCTATTGTTGGTAGAAAGATAGAGGGCTCGCGGGCTGAGGGCGCAACACAGGAACAGATACGCGCGTTTCTTGAGCTCTTTGAGAGGACTCGCGTACGACTAGGTATACGCACTGAGGATATGTGGAATATGGACGAGACTGGCAAGGCTATGGGGGTATGTGCAAACACTAGAGTCCTCGCAGATAGCCGTAAGAGCAAGGCTTACAAGCAGTCGCCAGAGAATCGCGAGTGGGCATCAATAATCGAATGCGTGTCAGCTACGGGCAAGAAACTGCGCTGCGGGGTGATATTCAAAGGCAAGAACCTACAGAGTACTTGGTTTCCTGCGATAATACCCGACTGGCTTTACACAACCTCTGAGAACGGCTGGACATCGAATGCGATAGGCCTCGAATGGCTGCAACGGATATTTCTGCCTGAGACGGCTCCATCAGACGATCGTTGGAGGATGCTAATTCTGGACGGCCACGGCAGCCACATTGATCTGGAATTCCTGTGGACCTGCAAGCAGAATAAGGTTCAGCTTCTATTTCTACCTGCTCACTCATCTCATGTATTGCAGCCACTAGATCTCTCAGTTTTCTCAGTAGTGAAGAGATTCTACCGAAACCAGATCCAGGAACTATCGCATCTAGATGACGCAGCGCCTGTTAAAAAAGAACGTTTTATTACAGCCTACTATAACGCTAGAGAGGCTGCGATTACTGAGAGAGTAGTACGAGCTGGATGGGCCACTGCAGGCATCTGTCCATTGAACATTGAGCGGGTAGTTAACTCCTCACAGGTAGCTCAGAGGCCTGTTACGCTACCACGTCAGAATCAAGCTCAACCTGCTGAGAGCTATCTATCTACCCCCCATGGACCTCGTGATCTTTTATAGCTCAGCGAGGCTGCACAGGAACGAGGTGTTAGCCGCAAGACTCACCAGCTTATTCAAAAGCAGGCAAAGCTATTGCAGTAGCAAATACTCGCGCAGCACAGCTAGAAGCAGAGAACAAAAGACTATATAGTCAACTTGAGGCTCTTAAGCCTCAGCAGCCACGAAAGAAAGTTCATGTAAATTCAAATCAACGCTTTGCAGATATAGAAACAATTATGGTAGCAGTGCAGGCGTCTGCTCTTTTAGAGTTACAAAACAATAGTAACGCTGCAGAAAAAGCAGCAGAGAGAGCAGCAGCTGAATCAGCAGCTCAAACTCTTCAGTCTATGTGTACAGGGTGGCAATTGTAACTAGGTTGAATTAATTACGTTGATTTTTGATGGGTGGCCGAGTTCTGGGCGGGCGGCCAGCTTCAGTGGGTGGCCAGCTTCGGTGGCCGCTAGCTTATGCATAAAACCTCAATGGCTGCTGAGATTTGTCCCCAACGCTAGTGCTAGCGGAAATTAATCCCTTAATATGGCTTAGCGCGTGATTCATCAACGCGACATCGTCGCGATACAGCGCGTCGTCGCAACAGATCAAGCACAAAGAGGTTTTAGGTGCGACTCGTCAATTTACTTTTGCGTCCTAGCATGGAGGATATAGCACCCCCTCCAGACTTGCTCTACAGCTCATATGAAGAAGCGTATACCGCGCTCAAGACGCATGGCATGCAGCATGGCTACGGCTTCGTCCTCAAACGAAGCTGGCCTCACAATTCGACTGTTAAGACACGCTATTACTATCACTACGATCGTTTCAGAAACAACTACCAGTCAAGCGCGAAGGTTCTAAGCACAAGCACACGCTCTACTGGGTGTCCTTTCAAGCTTGTCATCTTCAGGACAAAGGACACCGATCAGTGGAAGCTAGAGGTACAGAACAAGGACCACAATCATCGCCGGTCAATCAACTCTAGCGCGCACAATGTCTACCGCAGGCGTACACCAGCACAGAAGGAAGTGATTGAATCAATGACCCGTGCTGGGGCGCGGCCTATGCAGATATTGGCTGCCATCCAGAGAGAGGATCGGGACACACTGGTATCTGCCACCGATATCCGTAGCGAGAGGAAGGCTATCAGAGAGAAGCACCTCAATGGAAGAAGCCCTGTGGAGACATTGCTAGATGAATTGTCCACGACAGACTGGATCTTTGCGGTCAAGAAGGACGACAACAATCGCATCCAGAACCTCTTCTTTGCCTACCAGAAGCAGATCGAACTTCTGCTAGCAAACCCTGATGTACTGTTGATGGACTGCACGTATCGAACAAACAAGTACAAACTTCCTCTGCTGCATATACTAGGCTGCACTAACCTGCAGACGTTCTTCTCTGCGGGCTTCTGCTTCCTAAGTAATGAGACGCATGCAGACTACCACTGGGCGATCGCAAACTTCCTCCTCAAGACAGGTGTACAACAACCACGTGTGTTCATCAGCGACTAAGAAGAAGCATTAAAGATGTCAGCTCGCTCGTTGCTTCCGGGAGTTCCTCAGCTCTTATGCGTATGGCACATCAACAAGAACGTTCAGACAAAAGCACAACAGACATGGCGAGACGCTGATGGCGTGACAAAAGAGGAGAAGCAGAGGATCGCTGAACAGAGGGCCTCATTCATGAAACGCTGGACTCAGGTATACTAGCCCTTAACGTTGAGAGCACTCTAGAGCAGCTCTTTTCTAAATTAGATAACTTTGAGCTAACTAGGGCAGCTTGTCTACGCAAAGAGACCGTTAGAGTTCCAATTTAAATGGAACGATTTGCTTAAAGACTACAATCACCAGCCAGAGCTTTGCAGGTACTTGCAAGAAAATCAATACCAGACACGCATGGAGTGGGCAGCTGCGTGGACCTCTCATCATCGACACTACAACACAATCACAAGCTCACCTGTGGAGGGAATGCACAAGGTCCTAAAGGACTATCTTATGACCTCAACTGGCGACTTACTTCGTGTTGTTGGGAGGATTGAGCAGATGGTCAAGAGTCAATACAATAAGTATAAAAAGGAAATTGCGTCTTCTAAACACACCACTAAGTTTCAGCACAAGCTTGAGTCCATGCCCTTCCTTCCTCCTGGCATTCACGATGTCCTCACACCGCCAGCCATAGAGCGCATCAGGCAACAAGATCTACTGCGCCAGAAAGAGCAACGGCAGCGTCGTGGCAGGCATCCCTGTTCAGGCCTCTTCGAGAAAACAAATGGTCTTCCATGCCGTCATACGCTGCAAGAAGTGATGACTGCTAGATCTACACTACGATTGAACTACCTCTACGATGATCACTGGCGTTATCAACGTGAGCGAGGACTTTCAGTACGCTTATCCCCTAGGCCGCACCAGTCTGTTCTGGAGCCCCTTACCGCTCAAACAAGAGGCGCGCCAAGGAGGAACGGAGCATCAACTCGACGAGACCCATCGGCTTTTGAACGACATGTGCCACCTTCTATTCCTCGCTTTCAACCCTACCATGAAACCCAAGGTCAAACACTTGCTGAAGCTCTACAGCAAGCCAGCACTTCCGTCACCATTTCGATTCCTACATCTGCACCAGATACGGGTCCTGTAACCACCTGTATATCTGTGTCAATACCAGCACCTGCTCCTCTGCCTCCTCCCACCTTTCTTCGGTCATCTCCGCCTGTGGCTATCGCTGTGTCAGTGACCGCGGCTTCGCAACCTGTCTGGCAACCTCCGTCGTTGGAGGAGTTCCTAGCCGACATTGCAGGCCGACGGCCTCAACTCGTTCCGTATCAGTACAACGATATGATGTCAGTTACTAACTTTCTAGCACAGACAGGGCAGCAGGATGATCCTGCAGAGCTAGTAGAAGCGCGGAATATGGCCCTAGCCACAGAAGCAGGGCTCGCAACGGATCAAAATCAAATCAAAGCTTGATTGATTTGATTTGAATAGCTTGATTTGTTTTTGATTTGAGATAAACTTGAATAACTTGCTTTGAATTGAATAACTTGATTTGATTTGAAAATTTCATGGTATAACCTTGTCAGCCACTAAACGTGAAACCTAAAGTGCGGCGGACAGATAACCGGGCAACTCTATTGGCCAAACTAATGATCTGACTTCCATCACTCCTGCTTCATGTCTTATGCCTCATGCCTCACTCATGATACCTCTAGAAATATACTCAATCTACCTCTACTGCACACTGCAGTGGTGCGCACGATCTTCTTTTAAAATATGTTCTATCCCTTAGCATGACATCAATATCTTCTGACTCGCTTGCGAGCTTATCCAACCTGCCTTTGTCTCTAACATGCGAACGTGAGTATGCTATTCCACATAGCTTCGATATCAATACTCGATTTTGCGGCGGCTATCTGCTCCGACGTCAGCTTGCACATAAGCACTCTCGACAACGCCGAAGTTGGATCTACAATCACGGCGCCCTCGTCTATCACCCATCAAACCCAAGCAAAGACCGTTGGATTTGTACCCACTGTAATAGTGCTGGTTATGAGACTACCTTTGATCCAGTGTCCTCAACAGCAGCAGCAGGGCATCTACTCCGAAAGCATAACATCGGCCAAGTAGAGCGAAACAATTCACCCGACACACATGGCCTGTTCGACCTTGACAGCTGTGTTGAAGACAACAGAATAAGCACCTTGAATGCTCAACTCAGGGCTATGGATGAGCGCCTCCGCACGTTCACGAACATCGACTTCCTTGAATTCCAGCGGAGGCTAGTTGATTAGGTAGTTCTTAACAACCAAAGCTATGACGGAGCGTCCTCATTACAAGCGAGAGAGCTTTTCAAGGCCCTCAACCCAGAGATTGATAACAGGTTTCTATACTAAAGTGGCAACTCTATTAAGCGACTAATTAAGGCTCACTATAGCTATGGTAAGCGTGCTCTCCTATTCTCTCTTTCTTGACTTTATAGACTGACTAGGTCCTGAAGCTATTGGTGTACTTCATTGCTCTATTCAAGCCGCACGATCGAAGATCTCGATTAGCTTTGATATCTGGTCATCGTACAATCACCTCTCCTTCCTTGGCGTTGAAGCCCACTACCTGAATACCGATTACGAGCGGGTGGACGTCCTTGTTGCCCTCCGACAGATCCACGGCCGTCACACTGGAGAGGCTATCTGCGACCTTATACGCACAATCTGCAATGAGCACGAAATTCATAGCAGTAGCATTGGCTATATTGTTAGTGACAATGCCTACAATAACGACGCTGCCTGCCAGCTCCTTGGAGATGTGTTCTCCTTCGACTGGCGACATCGTCGTTTACGATGCGGAGGCTATATTATCAACCTTGCAGCTCAATCAGCCTTGGCCTACAAGCCTAGCGCGTCTATAAAGAGGAAGTTGAATGAGGATGCCCTTAATGACGAGCGAGTTGAGGATGTTGCCAGGCAGAACGACCGGGACACTCAGTTGCTTGCCACCGCTTTTAACCTAGTTGACCCACAAGACGAAGGGTCTCTTTAGGTACAGCAGGCTGAGTGGAGGAAAAGAGAAGCAAATGGCAAGGCCCATAACATCGTCAACTACATCTGTGCTTCAGACCAGCGGAGAGAGAACTTTAGAAAGGCTCAGAAGGAGGTTGAAGGTCAGGCAGAGGTTAAGAAGATCTTCTCGCTAGTCTGTGACGGCGGTGTGCGTTGGAACTCATCATATTGTATGATACACAGGCGTAAGTTTTGTGTTGGAGAAACACTAAGGCTACTGCATTAAGTACTAATTCTGATACAGTACTTAAGCTTCGAAAGTCAGTTGACTTCTACCTCTTTGAACTCGAACAAGCTGGCGACGAGCTTGTAAGCAATGACCGGCTTACGGCCGCTGACTGGGACACGCTTACCGCGATCGAAGCACTGCTTAAGCCACTTTACCTAGCAACAAAAAGACTAGAAGGCCAGAAGGTGAATATCTCGACATGGCTTGATGAGATTGAGAAGCTCCTCGAATACTATGAACAGTGGACTGAGCGAAGCAAGAGACAGCCCCAGCCAAGTAAGGAGGTAAAGCAATTTGC
Organism: Alternaria atra; assembly: GCF_907166805.1. Classification (NCBI taxonomy): domain Eukaryota; kingdom Fungi; phylum Ascomycota; class Dothideomycetes; order Pleosporales; family Pleosporaceae; genus Alternaria; species Alternaria atra. The sequence continues at coordinate 494,744 of NW_025091322.1, forward strand.
AGCTTTAATCTGGGCAAAGCTCGACTTCTACTACAGGGTTTCAGACCAAACACCAGCCTACACTGCGGCCCGGATCCTTAACCCCAACATCAATTGGCGAGGTCTTCAGAAACGATGGGAGGGTCAGTCTAGATGGCTTAGTGGCGCTCAAAAGCGTTTTGAAACGCTGTGCAAGTCCTACGATACTAGATCTATCGGTCCTGACGTTGCTGTAGAGCCGTCAACTGTTACTAGAGCTACTCAAGCTGCTCAATCGCAGGCCAATGTCCTTATCCCAGAGACTCAATTCGATGACGACCTCCTCTTCTCCGACGACTACGTTCCTTCTGAGCCTGACACGGAGACGCTCGCACAAGAGCTTGACCGTTACTACACAACACCAAAGGTACCACGGCGTGATGGCATCGTAATAGATAAAGTCACTGGCAAACGCAAGGTTGTGAAGGAACCAATAGATCTTATCACTTGGTGGCGCAATAACAAGGAGCGCTTTCCTACACTGCATAAGGTAGCGCTTGATATCTTTGCTGCACCAGCAATGAGTTCAGACCTAGAGCGTCGATTCAGTGAGGCTTCAAAAACGTGTACACCGAATAGGAGCTCACTATTAGGGTCTACGTTAGAGAGGAATCAGGTCCTTAGGTCTCTCATACAGGAGGGTGTGGTACGAGAGCGTCGGGTAGCAAACATTGCTGAAACTGAATACTCTGACATTAATTCTGAGGACTCTGATTAACTGCTTCTGTATATAAAATCTCATCGTAATGTATCACTGTAGAGGCTGTGAGTCACTGGCGTACGATTAGTATATCTATTGTTCATAAATGCGTTTTGTTTAATTCAACAAGTATCGTAACGTGCCCCACTATCGAGATGCGCACACCATCGAAATGCGCACGAAATACAGCAATCTATGTTCGCATGCGAATAACTCAACACCACAACAAGCTATCTACGCATTTAATAGCTCGAATTAATCCTCTACTTCTGCTGCATATTTCTTGCATGTGCGCTTATTATGTCCTGCCTCGCCGCAGTTCTTGCAGCGTCGGATACCTCCTGCACTACCACCTGCGCGCACCCTCTCCTGACGCCTCTCCACCTCTAACTGGATCTCAACATCCCTTTGCTCAACTATATCCTCTGCCTCTGCCTGCGATAGGGTTCCTCCCTTCTGGATTCGCTTTTTCTTGCGCTTTTTACGTTTAGATGCTGCCTGGTTTGCCTCCTCAAGGTTGGCTATTCTAGCCTCTAGCAACGTGTGTGAGTGCACCTTCAAAGTTGATCCCTTTTGACCTGCAACACTATCTCAATGATAGAATCAGGTGATGATTCCTTGTGATCTGTTATCCTCTTGACAATCAGCGTTGTTTGAGCCTCTATCTCCCAGGCGTTGCTTGGTGTTTTAGGTTCCTAAGGGGTAGGCCCTAATGCAGGTGGTGTTGGCGTACGAGGCTGTACTTTAAGCCTAGATAACACCACATCTGGGTTATGTGGGACTAAGCCAGTTGCTTGAAAGCTTGATAAGATATTGTTCTTTGAGAACGCCTTGTCAAATATTGGCCTGAAGGCAGCTAGGAAGGCTTTCTTGTCGATGTGGTAGATGTGGCTGTCTGCCAAGCCCCTGACTTCCTTCTTGTACGCCTGCTTCAGCGGGGCAAAACAACCCACATCAAGTGGCTGTAGGATGTGCGATGAGTGTGGAGGCATGCAGAGGGTGATAATATTGCTTTCCTCACACAGATCCTGGAAGGCGAGCGACTTGTGGCTCTCATAGCCATCAATAATAAGCAGCCGGTGACTACCCACTGTGCGAGCCTCTGTATGCTGGATAAAGTGCTGCAGCCATGCAAGACCAAGCTCGTTTATTGTCCAGCCATTCTCACTAACTCCTATCCTCCAATCTTTAGGGTTGTGATACCAGGCCTGGTTATGGTTCTTTGCCTTGAAGATGAAAAAGGGTGGGATGGACCACCCCATCGCGTTGATGCCAGCAATCAGCGTTGCCCACTCACGATCGCCAGGCTGAACACCAAGTGGCTTGAGACGTCTCTCAGAGGCTGTTACTACCTTAACAGACCCTCTAACGCCTATCTGGAAGCCAGTCTTATCAAAATTATAGACGTCTTCATCTAGAATCCCATACTTGGCCTTGACGTTGTGTACAAGATTGAACCAGGGCCCAATAATAGCTGGGTCGCTGCAGAGGACTCTCTGATGATCCTGCTGTCTTGTTACCTGAGATTTGATCTCAGGTCTCCGGCGTACAAGCCTGTAGGTCCAGTTTTCTCCAACCTGGCCACCACTACGTGTAGCTAGTAGTTGGTTGGCCATTTCTCGCACATAGTTAAGCGTAGGGGCGAAACCTCGCGCGTCAAGCTTCCTTATATATTGTATAATCGCCTCCTCTTCATGTCTCTGGAGTTTTGATCGGTTGGGTTGAGTATCGCGTCGTGAAGCCTTCCCAGCGCGTCGATTGCGGAGAGTGCTTTCATGTATATCGTAGCGATGCGCGGCTTGTCGCTGGGTAAGCGACGCGTTAGATTTCATAGCTTGGATAGCCTGGATGACTCTGTCTTCAGTAGAAAGCAGTTCAAGATTTGGTAGTTGAGACATTGTAATAGAGAGTTGAAAGTGGTGGGGGCTTGGCAGAGTGCGCATTTCGATGGTGTGCGCATCTCGATAGTGGGGCACGTTAGCAAGTTCGCTAGCTAGGAGATGACTTACTAGTACAAGAAATCGGGGTCTATCTACCCCGCAGCGGGGTATCAATTCAAATCAAGTTATCCAAATCAAATCAAAATCAAATCAAATCAAATGCTTATGTAATCAAATCAAATCAATCAAATCAAGTATTGCTTTGATTTGATCCGTTGCGAGCCCTGTCGATGGGAGCCCTCATATAGCTGGCGAATCAAGCTTGACGGGGCAATTGTGAAAGCACAAAGACCAAAGCAAGAAAAGTACACTACTGAGATCTACGCTCACATAGCCCGACCTGGTAAACGTGTGATGCAGGAGTCAATCTTCGCATGCTAGGAGAAGTCTGATCCGGAACCCGAACCCACGGATCACGCCGAGAGGAACTAAACCCCAGCTTGTGTCAACCTGTCCTCCCGAAGAGACTAGGATCAATGAGTGCAACGTCGGCCGATGGGTACCTGCGGGGGAGATGGCGTGTATCGGGCGCACATTGAGCCTTGTTAGTACAAGCGCTCTTCCGGTGAGTCCAGCAACATCGGAGCCGGCGGTTTGGGCTTTGCGCGATCCGAGAGCCGGTCCGACGTGTCTCTGCCGAGAACCTTGAACCAGCAACCCCGTCCGGCGCCACGCCGCTTGAGTGTCCTGAACGGGCGTTGTGCATGACGGCGCAGGCGGCTCTGATCAGGGTCACTCTGTCATGATCCGCGGAGAGATTTGTGGGCAACGTTGTTGGCCTATGGCCATGCTGCAGATGGATGAGCGCCGTCAGGGCAAAGCTGCTCCCGTGATCTGCAAGCTGAAGACGGTGTAGAACTTTCAAGCAGCAGGACTGGTGCGGCGAGCATGCTGTGTTTGGCGGCTGTTGTTTGCTGTGTTTTTGCTCTCGCTTCGTTCTTCGAAATACATGCTTGTGACATGTTTGTGTGGTTGCACGTAAGCTTTGTACAACCATGCTATGCAGCATTCCAGCCCGTAGCTCTCAGACGGGAAGGCATACGAGGATCGAAGTGTCCGCTACGAGTTGAGACCAGTAGGAAGCGCGGGGCCAGATATCCCAGCTTGAATCGAGACGGCTTGTGTAGAGCGCATCGGCCTGGTCATCCCGGACCTGTGCGAAGACTGTACCACGGTGTTCTTTGTCCCACTTCTCACCACCATCGCCGACCAGACCTTGTCCTTCACCTGAGACTCACTGACGTTTAATGCGCACCTGGTCGAGATGTGCGCGACCACAGTGGCTGCACGAACAATCGGCTTGCAGCAGCGTGGCCGGAGCTTCTTGACAAGCGTAGAGTTGACCCTAGGAAGATCGCGCCTCTGGGCAGTGATGCGGCAATCGCTGCTGGCTGTGAACAACGAGCGGCCCTCCTTCGCCATGCTCCTGATCTAGGTATGTCGGTTCCTCCCACCATATTGCAGTCGTGGTACTACCCAACGATTGCAATGACAACGTTTGGCTCTGTGCTCCGTTGTACCAGTCCCAGGCAGTGTTGCTAATAATATAAACAATACGTATATTGGCAATATGACACCCTAACAATATTATTGTATTGTGGGCAGGTAAGTATTGTATTACCCAATATAGAGCTGATTGATATTGTACCGTATTGCCAAGAACCCAATATACTGTCAGTGTTACAATACATCCCATATATCCCTCATCCTTCTACTGCGACGGCTACATTATCGTCACCTTCAAATTCTCGTAACCCAAACCATGACTTTAGGCACTCTAATGCTTCAATAACATCACTCCCAAGTCGATTTCGACGATCTGTAATGGTTATTTTTGCCCCAGAAAAGAGTCGTTCAGGTTCGGAAGACATTGCAGGAATTGATAGTATGTCCACAGCCATTTTGCTCAAGTTTGGGTAGTTCTTTTGTTGTGTATCCTCTAGCCACCAGGCGAGTGCGCTTGTGAAACCGTAGACCTGCTCAGACTTACAATAACGCTCGTATTCGTCGATGAGACGCGTTGGTTGTAGAGGCCTGTTCCTCCAATTCAAGAACTCGTTCGTAGTCGTCGACGGCACCTCGGGTCGAGGAAGAGGCGGCTCAACAGGTCTGTATTCGTCCCAAAGTGTCTCGATTAACTTCTTCGACGATACAACCCACTCCTTCTTCCAATTCTCTTGTATGTAGTGCCATTTATGTGAAGGATGGAGCACAATTGCCGCAACGTACGCTGGCGATTCGTCGGTAAGGCAATAGTACTTGTCCAGTTTCGCCCAACCCGAGTTATACATCAGCGCCATCATAGGATCGTCCTTATGTGCCTCCTTCCCTGCTTCGAATTGGGCCAAGATGAAGTCCATAGCCAAGAGAACGTTGTCGAGTGTCGCAAACGATGATTCGAGGCCTTGATAGCCATTTTTAGCTTCTCTAAAAATGACTTGATCTTCTCGAGTACGACCCAGTCCTCCGAAGAGAGCTCATCTCCAACACAATCTGCTTCCACCCATTTGTCAAAATAGCCATCGATTGCGTGTCTGAGATCCAAAGCGGCTTGTAGCATGATATACCACGAACTCCACCTCGTGCTGTTGTCTCGCGTAAGCTTGCGGTTATAGCTAATGGCCAGGAATTTTGACTGCGCTGAACACTTCGTTGGATGAAAACGACGAAGTTATGAAGCTTGCCAGTGGGCCTTTTTGCCGCCAGTTCTCGATCTGTTTCAGTGTCACATTATATGTGCCGGGATCGTCGTCTTCGAGGTTCTCATTGTCGGTAACGAAGATGAAAGCTTTAGCGGCGAGGTTGATAATATGGCCTTGGCAGCGAAGTCGGTGAGATTTGGGATCGTACTTAATATCAAATCGGCGGAGAAGGCCTGTGAAAGTCAGGTTTAACCAGAAGAGACACTACGTCGTACTGACGAAGAGAAAGGGATCTCATCATTGTATCGTTATTGCCCGCATTGTCCATGACGAAATATCCAAGTTTTGAAGCAAAGCCCCAGTCTTCAACCACTTCCATAACTGCCGCTGCAAGGTTCTCACCATCATGTTCACTGTCGATATCTTTCAAGGCTAAGACACAGTGTTCCAGCTGACCGTCTTCCGTAACAAAATGAGCGACTGCTCCTAGGATGGCCAAGGAGTTGGGGGAAGTCCAAAGGTCGCAGCTGATGTGAATCCTTGACTTTGCTGACTGTATACGTTGCTTGACCTTCTCTTTATGACTTCCATACTGCCGCATAATCCATTTCTTGATGGTCTCGTGTGTATCTGGAAGCCAAGTATCGATATCGTCATTGAGGTAGGCTAGGAATGCTCGGAACTCAGGGCATTCCACAAGCCGAAAGGGGAGAGAACAGGCCGTAAGAAACCTGACGTACAGCACTTCGAGCTGATCAGGTTCGATCGAGTCTCCGAATTGATCGTTGAGACGACGACGTTTTCGGGGATTTTCTGCTGCCGAAACACGAGCTTGTTCGAGAATAGTTCGTATATTTGCAACTTTACACGTTCGGGGGCGCCTCTTGAAGGCCGTGACCGTCAGGAGGACGGTCCATTAGATGCTTTGCAGGAGCCGCAGTACCCCAGAACAGGCATAAGTTCTGTTACAATGCTTACAGCGCCACTCTTCTTTCTAGTCCGTTCATTGTAATATCTCGTCTCTATGTCCTCGTCTGGCATATGAGAGAAGACCCATGATGTTCGTGGCTTGGTAGAGGAGACTAAAGATGCTGTGCGAGGACGCGTTGGTTGGCCTTTAGAGGTTTCGCACTCTTCTAGGTCATAGAATTGCTGGCTAGAAACCTCCAAAAGACTGCCTGATACTGACGAACCTCTTTGTTGCGACGTTTGTACAAAAGGAAGGCGTTGTTGAGGCATGGCGGTAACCTCTGGGTCTTGTGGTGTGATAAAGGTGGGCAGAGGTGAGGAACGCGCTGATGTTCGCAGACGACCGCCAGTTGGCGAAGTTAACGCGCTTCGACCTTCCCTCACGCGTTTCTTCCCCGCGTTTCTTCCCCGCTTGATCACGTGTCGGGCTTAGTCGTCAACAAAGAAGTGCAATTTGCCGACAATAGGCAACCTAATATAGACAATATATTGCTAATATAGACATCCTTATATTGTATTGTCACAATATTACAACCCACATATTGTATTTGTACAATATTAGAAAATGCATATTATATGATATGTATTGTAGTATATTACTTTATTGTCATACTATTAGCAACACTGACAATAACTTCACATAGAAGTACCTCTAAAGTTGTGCAGATGCCGCGTGGTCAAAATGCGAGGAATATTACAACAATCAGCAGCTGAGTTAGCAGCATCGATTCCCTAAAGATACTGATCTTCCACCAGCGTACTATGCAGCTTAAATACTCGATCCATCTCGCAAGTAGGCATGGTTTAGGCAAGAATGGGTTCTCGAAGGTGACGAAGAAAAGCAGAGGTGGTTTCGTAACGCACAATCGGCCGTGAAGCAGCTCTAAGAGACAGAGTACAAGGGAAGGTACCTTGTTGAGATGCTACCACCACCAGCCAGGAAGGAGAGAGATCCTAACCCAGCATTTGATCGCCAGAGGGAACACAGGCGTATTCGAATAGATGCTCCGGTCTCTACAACTGATTTGTATGAACAGTACATCTCTACTAACCAGCTTCATGACGAAGAGGCAGGTTGCGATGAGGCTATTGCGTACTGGCTATTTCGCTACGACTCCCAAAGAGATCTCGCTCGCTTCGCTCTAGACATGTTTGCGATCTCGCCTATGTCGGATGAATGCGAACGTCTTTTTAGTAGCGCGAAGCTTACTGTTGTCGATCGCCGTGGTAGGCTGAAGCAGGGTTGCAAACAGATAAATCGAATTCAAATCTAACCAAATCAAATCAAATCTATCCAAATCAAATCAAATCAAATCGGGGTAAGCCTCATCCAAATCGAATCAAATTGCAACGCCCAGATTTATTTGGATATTTGATTATTTGGATAAGCCCCGCAGATGAGGACTCGTTCAATCACTGTCCGCCGTCTGCTCAGTTGAGCCAGCCAGTTTGCGTACCGTACGGCGGGTTTGCTTTTTATCAGGGGCATAGTAGGCTTGCTTTTTACAAGCACGGTTACTAACTATGGAACATATGTTGAGCCTGTGTCGGCCATGCGCGAAGAGTGGCTCGGCGAATCTATCCTTCTATTCCACCGTCGCTCCAAGCAGCGAGCGTAGTAACTAGTCTAGAAGTCTACAGTCCTCGCTAGCATTTGACATAGCGCAGTCTCCTAACGCCGACAGCACATCAGCAGGCCTTTCCACTGCGCCTTCTACCGCTTACAGCAACCTTGACAGCCCCATTAACTTCAACCCATCCGAGCCCAGCAGAGAGGGGAGGGGAGACACACCCCCCGCGGTCGGTTACACCGGTTACGAAGGCATCAATTGGAGCCGCCTTCTAGGCTATTGCATGCGCAAGCATAGAAGGAGGGTGCGGACAGGATAGGTGTGGGAGCATGGATACGACATCGAGAAAGCCGGGTCAGGTCGACGTTCCTAGCTCTGTAAGGAGTGTCATCGAAAGAGGGCTACAACTACGCACATATACGATTCTGCATCCACAAGTTAAGCAAACAGCTATATGGAAAGTGTCTACTAAATTAACAAAGATAGGCAACTGCCGCTAAAGAGGAAGAAACAACGCACGCTTTTTGACATGGCAGACCTGGACTCTCATCAGCCGAAGGACCAGGCTTTAATGAATGCTTTTATAGCTTCATTCGATCCTATTCATTTTCAAGCTTTGCTCATTCAATAGGTAGCCTGCGACAATATGCCGTTCAACAAGCTTAAAAGTCCCTATTTCCGAGACCTTATAGGATACGCAAACGGTGCGATTATCAAGTCAGGGAGTCTCCTAACTCACAGCACCATGCGGGAATAGATTGTACGGTCCTTTAATCGCCATAAGGGGGTTGTAACAGAGCTTCTCAGCTGCTCATTAGGCCGGATTAACATTTCCTTTAACGCCTAGACCTCCCGCAAGTTTACGTCCCTTCTTAGTCTTACTGTGCACTTTCTTAACGACGAAGGGAAGTTCCGTACATTCCTTCTAGGCCTGCCACAAATCGAGGGTCGTCACAGTGGCGAGAACCTTACAGACCGCGTTAGTGAAATAATTCACGAATATGGGCTAGAGGATCGTATTGGCTACTTCGTCACAGACAATGCAGAGAACAATAACACCTGCCTTAAAGACCTAGGCGCTGAGTTCGGCTTCGACAAGCAGCACAGGCGGCTTCGTTGCTGTAGACATATTATCAACCTCGTCGCCCAGTCCATTCTCTTCAGCACGGACGCCAATACCTTTAAGGAGGACTGCCAAGCCAACAAAGAGGTCCAAGACGAGATAAAGCTCTAGAGGTCGAAGGGCCCAATCGGCAAGCTGCACAATATTGTCCACTAGGTGCAAAGGTCAGGACAGCGCATAGAGAAGCTCCACAAGCTCCAGCTTATTAAGAACACCGCCTTGAATCTTGAAGACAAAACAACGTACAATGTGATCACGGATAACGCTACCCGCTGGAACTCCTCTGAGGCGATGATGGAACGGGGTTACCAGCTTCGGAATGCGCTCGACTCTATAGTCTAGGCAGAAGCTACGGAGTAGAATCAGTACGTGGCCAGGAGGACTCAGAACGGGACAAAGCCGATGCCCAAGAAGAGCCAAAAGAAGCCTGCGATTGTTGACGATAAGATGTCTGCTAAGGACTAGTCAGTGATTTCAGAGTACCTAGCTCTATTAAAGCCGCTAAAGACAGCTACCAAGCGCCTCGAAGGCCAACCTAAAGAAGGTGAGCCAAATCCAGCTTCCTGCCGCTTAACTTTGTGTTTATATTTTTCAGGGAAATTCGGTGCAGTCTAGGAGGTTCTGCTAACAATAGAGTGGCTTCTAAAGCATCTAGAAGAGTCAAAGATACAACATAAACGAGATGAAGAACCACACTTACAGATTAGTTGCAATCTTAGTTAGATAAAGCTAGACCAATACTACACTCTCACTAAGGACAGTCCTGCATATCTCACAGCCCTTGTCCTCCACCCCGCCTTTCAGTGGTCAACTGTCAAGTCACAATAGGCTGATCATCCCAATTAGCTAGTGAGAGGAAAGGCAGCCGTGCAACAACTGTGGGAGGAATATCGCATCCTCCCTGTCGAGTGGGATACGATACCTAAGCAGCCCACTGTTACAAGGAAGACCACCGACCTAGATGACTTTATGGCGTCCATCAGAAAGCCCACCACGCAACCTGCACCTTTACCTTCAGCTACGCACGATAAGTACACAGCGTGGATTGCCACTGCCGATCCAGGCGACTGCTCGGTGGATGATCCGATTCAGTATTAGCTTCTCCGAAGACGCCAGTATCCACGTCTGTCACGGATAGCAATCGATCTCTTTTCAATTCCTGCGATGTCGTCCGAGCCAGAGCGAATATTCAGCCTTGCAGGACACATAGTTACAGCCCAGAGAAGCCGACTGCAAGCGGATATTATAGGAGCAGCTCAATGCATCTCCTCGTGGGAGAGAAGTGGGGCTATCCAAATATCCAAATAGATCCAAATAGATCCAAATCAATCCAGATCAAATCAAATCAAATCAAATCGACCACGGGTCTATCCAAATCAAATCAAATTGAAGGTCAGATTTGATTTGATTTATCTGTTTGCAAGCCTGGGCTGAAGGCAGATATTATAGAGGCTTGTGAATGTCTCCGGGCCTGGTATGGAAGGCCCCAAATTGAAGATAACAGCAATAGCGAGGATAGTGAGAATGGCAACGATATAGTCGATATCTACTAGTATATACATTCTCTTTCTTCCTTCTACAACTTCAACCTCATTCTTGGCGGTCTTGGCGGTCTTACTGGTCTTACCGGTAAGACCATACCGGTTATTACATAAGCAGCTGGTATGGTATGGTTTGACCTCCATACTATACCATACCGGACCATTCCGATCACTGAGTCAAACTAATCTGGGTGTTTGAATCTTGCGATTGCAGGGATGACTGACTGTGAAGCTGTTGTGTTACTGTAAACGTTTGAAGAAGTACCATATCGATCCGTTCATGTAAAACCTCACTATACTACGACGATTTATCAATTCAGTCACACTTCTTGTTTCAGCTTCCAAAATGTTCAAGGTTTCGCTGTCAATGTCGGCGAGCTGACAACGTGCTTTAGATTTTTCATTCTAAACTTTCGTAATCATGTCCATGCATCGTCAATTTGCGGCGAGTTTCCTCTCAAATAATGTACCGCTCTTACGAGTGGGAATGAAACCATTGTCGCGACCACAGTTTCGAGTCGCCACCACATCTTTGAGCTGTCCGAAAGAGCCGAGTAACATGCTATCGAAGTGTGTGTAGTAGGCGTGCTTCACCGCAGTCTGCACCAGCCAATCGCCGACTTCCACCCCAGAGACTCGGAGACGTTCGGCCAATCTCTTCCCCTCCAAGGAAAGGTCATCAGAAAGCAACAACGTCATTGTTTCCAAGAGGCTCGAGTCGCCAACGTCCTGGCGTCAAACGAAGACGGGTGGCTAGCGTGAGCGGAAGAAGCATGCGAGCGAGTGAGATACACCAGCGTCACGCTGTTTCCACGCCGTTGGCTGCCGACGCGGCTTCTGTGGTGGTGTTAGCTAGCTCGTACGGCGCACCGGTGCCTGGCAGTCCTCCTCGTTCTTGTGATGTGCACATCCACAAGGGTACGTTGCCGTGGAACAGACTTGTGTCATCCCAGCACGCTGCATAGAACCTCGCGCCCTCATCTGGGGAGTGCTACAACTCAGCGCTGAACGCTGGTGCGTGAAAGGCCGGTGGCAACATGGACCAATCCTTGTCTCTACCGCCAGTCCATTAGCGTAATGCACGTTTACAACCTAAACCACAGTCCTGGCGTTGATCGTCCTGTTGCAGAGACGACCTCAGATCAGAGCGCAACAAATCACCCAACCTACCCCCAACCACACGAAGCATCCTGATTCAGCAGAGCTCTACGACGCAGAGCCGCCAGTGCCCTCGTAAGAAGAGGGGTGCCTCCAAAAGCAGGACATATAGGGAGTCTCGATTATCAACGCCTGCACCACACATGCGCAGCTTGGGCTCGGGGATTTATGGCGAACCGTCGCCATCAACTTGCAAGACGCGCAACAAGTTGGGCTACTGTCGGAAGTCGGTAGCGTGCGGTAGGTGGATGGAGAGGATCTCTGTGAGCCTTCGAGAAGGACTGCGCTGACGGCCTCGATTGCTGCAGGACATTGCCGAAAGAGAAAGATCCGGTGTCTTACTGTTCCGGACCACGCACAAGGTCGATGTTCGAGCTGCGTTCGATTGGGAAGAGAATGCGTCTTCTATCCCGTGGAACGCAAAACCGACACGGAACGTCCTTCCAGCGCCGCAGAAGACTTGGGCGCAGGTTCACGAACAATACGAGTACAACAGGCAGCCAACCCCCATCCGGCTCCAAGAGAAATGCATTGGCTCTCAACCACTGACTGCCTTTGCCTGCCAATGATCGCCCAAAGTTCATCCCTGCTCTCAGTCTGTTGCCAACAGTATCCACAGAGAGCAAATTGCACAGACAGGAGCGAACAAGGTCTTGTGGGTGGAGACGGTCCAGTCACGACGAGCACCAGCTCCATGACTGCAACCACTGGTTACCCAGAGAACGATACATGGGGCCAGCAACCACCGGTCCAACCACCGACTCAACCGATGTTCTCCAGCGAAGGACTACCGCACCAGCATCCAGGCTGCGGCATTCATTTTCACGACTATGCACAACGGGCCCGTCCATATCCCTATCCCACAAGCACGAACGCGAACGAGCAAGCATTGCGCAATGCTGCTATGGGCGGTCGAACGACAGTGCCCCTCTCATTTCCGATGCCTCTCACATCACCGATGCCCCTCACATCACCGATGCCCTACCCGCATCAAGCCTATGCGCTGGCCTGGGACCAGTGTTGCTAATAGTATGACAATAAAGTAATATACTACAATACATATCATATAATATGCATTTTCTAATATTGTACAAATACAATATGTGGGTTGTAATATTGTGACAATACAATATAAGGATGTCTATATTAGCAATATATTGTCTATATTAGGTTGCCTATTGTCGGCAAATTGCACTTCTTTGTTGACGACTAAGCCCGACACGTGATCAAGCGGGGAAGAAACGCGGGGAAGAAACGCGTGAGGGAAGGTCGAAGCGCGTTAACTTCGCCAACTGGCGGTCGTCTGCGAACATCAGCGCGTTCCTCACCTCTGCCCACCTTTATCACACCACAAGACCCAGAGGTTACCGCCATGCCTCAACAACGCCTTCCTTTTGTACAAACGTCGCAACAAAGAGGTTCGTCAGTATCAGGCAGTCTTTTGGAGGTTTCTAGCCAGCAATTCTATGACCTAGAAGAGTGCGAAACCTCTAAAGGCCAACCAACGCGTCCTCGCACAGCATCTTTAGTCTCCTCTACCAAGCCACGAACATCATGGGTCTTCTCTCATATGCCAGACGAGGACATAGAGACGAGATATTACAATGAACGGACTAGAAAAGAAGAGTGGCGCTGTAAGCATTGTAACAGAACTTATGCCTGTTCTGGGGGTACTGCGGCTCCTGCAAAGCATCTAATGGACCGTCCTCCTGACGGTCACGGCCTTCCAAGAGGCGCCCCCCGAACGTGTAAAGTTGCAAATATACGAACTATTCTCGAACAAGCTCGTGTTTCGGCAGCAGAAAATCCCCGAAAACGTCGTCGTCTCAACGATCAATTCGGAGACTCGATCGAACCTGATCAGCTCGAAGTGCTGTACGTCAGGTTTCTTACGGCCTGTTCTCTCCCCTTTCGGCTTGTGGAATGCCCTGAGTTCCGAGCATTCCTAGCCTACCTCAATGACGATATCGATACTTGGCTTCCAGATACACACGAGACCATCAAGAAATGGATTATGCGGCAGTATGGAAGTCATAAGAGAAGGTCAAGCAACGTATACAGTCAGCAAAGTCAAGGATTCACATCAGCTGCGACCTTTGGACTTCCCCCAACTCCTTGGCCATCCTAGGAGCAGTCGCTCATTTTGTTACGGAAGACGGTCAGCTGGAACACTGTGTCTTAGCCTTGAAAGATATCGACAGTGAACATGATGGTGAGAACCTTGCAGCGGCAGTTATGGAAGTGGTTGAAGACTGGGGCTTTGCTTCAAAACTTGGATATTTCGTCATGGACAATGCGGGCAATAACGATACAATGATGAGATCCCTTTCTCTTCGTCAGTACGACGTAGTGTCTCTTCTGGTTAAACCTGACTTTCACAGGCCTTCTCCGCCGATTTGATATTAAGTACGATCCCAAATCTCACCGACTTCGCTGCCAAGGCCATATTATCAACCTCGCCGCTAAAGCTTTCATCTTCGTTACCGACAATGAGAACCTCGAAGACGACGATCCAGGCACATATAATGTGACACTGAAACAGATCGAGAACTGGCGGCAAAAAGGCCCACTTGGCAAGCTTCATAACTTCGTCGTTTTCATCCAACGAAGTGTTCAGCGCAGTCAAAAATTCCTGGCCATTAGCTATAACCGCAAGCTTACGCGAGACAACAGCACGAGGTGGAGTTCGTGGTATATCATGCTACAAGCCGCTTTGGATCTCAGACACGCAATCGATGGCTATTTTGACAAATGGGTGGAAGCAGATTGTGTTGGAGATGAGCTCTCTTCGGAGGACTGGGTCGTACTCGAGAAGATCAAGTCATTTTTAGAGAAGCTAAAAATGGCTATCAAGGCTCTCGAATCATCGTTTGCGACACTCGACAACGTTCTCTTGGCTATGGACTTCATCTTGGCCCAATTCGAAGCAGGGAAGGAGGCACATAAGGACGATCCTATGATGGCGCTGATGTATAACTCGGGTTGGGCGAAACTGGACAAGTACTATTGCCTTACCGACGAATCGCCAGCGTACGTTGCGGCAATTGTGCTCCATCCTTCACATAAATGGCACTACATACAAGAGAATTGGAAGAAGGAGTGGGTTGTATCGTCGAAGAAGTTAATCGAGACACTTTGGGACGAATACAGACCTGTTGAGCCGCCTCTTCCTCGACCCGAGGTGCCGTCGACGACTACGAACGAGTTCTTGAATTGGAGGAACAGGCCTCTACAACCAACGCGTCTCATCGACGAATACGAGCGTTATTGTAAGTCTGAGCAGGTCTACGGTTTCACAAGCGCACTCGCCTGGTGGCTAGAGGATACACAACAAAAGAACTATCCAAACTTGAGCAAAATGGCTGTGGACATACTATCAATTCCTGCAATGTCTTCCGAACCTGAACGACTCTTTTCTGGGGCAAAAATAACCATTACAGATCGTCGAAATCGACTTGGGAGTGATGTTATTGAAGCATTAGAGTGCCTAAAGTCATGGTTTGGGTTACGAGAATTTGAAGGTGACGATAATGTAGCCGTCGCAGTAGAAGGATGAGGGATATATGGGATGTATTGTAACACTGACAGTATATTGGGTTCTTGGCAATACGGTACAATATCAATCAGCTCTATATTGGGTAATACAATACTTACCTGCCCACAATACAATAATATTGTTAGGGTGTCATATTGCCAATATACGTATTGTTTATATTATTAGCAACACTGGGAACATCGTGACATGTAGATTCTGGGTGCGCTAGCTAGCACCCAGATTCTGTACAGCTGATTAGAGTGAGGCACGACTCTTAGCGTTCCTCGCTAGCCAGTGCTGTAACAAAGCTACTATTTTTCATTAGTAAGGTGAGGACTATTTTCCACACCTCATAACATCACATGTTGATCTATTATGCCAGCATTACGTTATCGCTACTGCATATGTTGTACAACTCTCGCTCCTGAAGTTAGCTGTTTCGGGATCCCACTGATTCCTAATCAATGCACCATCAGGGTCCAATCACCCCACCAAAGATCTTCACACATTGTACCCCGAAGCTGTACTGTTTGTGCCGCGTCGGCTGTCAGCCAAGCCAGCCAACCGGCCCTAGCTACGGAGAAAACGCGGTTGAAACCGAGTAGGATGTAACCAATGAACCAACCAACCTGAAGCTATCCTGCCTCAGAGATAGTCTCTGCTTACACGTCAATCACTAAGCCATCCTTTAGATCACTAAGCCGTCCTTTAGATCACTAAACCATCTTTTAGATCACTAAACCATCTTTTAGATCACTAAGCCATCTTCTAGATCAGTAAGCTACTGATAAGTGGTAGAAACAGGGACGATTCGCATTCCACTTATCACTTGAATATCAGCTCAGAAAGATATAAACCCTCGATTGATCAGACTCGCTTCTGGAACTATACTGGTTCTTAGACCCATTTGCTCTTACTAAAATCCCTTGCAGCCTATTTTTCCACTCCATTTTGTCAGTCCGCTCGAGATGGCATCCAGAGGCATCGATGTCCATCCTAAGGGCTACCACCCCTCCTCCCTTACCCGAACAATTTTTGATATTATCATCATCGGTGCAGGTCCTGTCGCCAACTTCGCCGAAAACCGTCTTGCACGGGCCGGACTTAGCGTTGCCGTGGTTCAACATGAACTATACGGCGGCGAGTGCCACTTCTTTGCATGCGTTCCATCCAAAGCACTTCTTCGGCCTGTTGAAGCTCTCGAAGCGGCAAAAGCAGTTGGCGGCACTCGAGAGGCAATCGGCAAGAAAAAACTTGACGTTGATGCTATATTCGAGAGAAGAGATAGGATCGTCGATTCGTGGGATGATAACAACTGGATTTCCATTTCTAATGGGCCTAGTGGCGCCACACTTGTACGTGGCTTTGCACGTATTGCTGGCGTGAAGAAAGTTAGCATTCAGCCGCATGGCGAGGAGCAGAGATATCTTCTTGATGCGAATATTGCAGTCATTGTTGCAACGGGTTCTTCGCATGTTGTGCCTTCGATTCCGGGTATCGAGAATCTGGAAGAAGGGAAGGAACTATGGATCAACCGCGACGCAGTTGCCGCGAATACGGTCCCTGAACACTTAATTATTCTCGGTGCCGGACCTGTAGGATGTGAAATGGCGACCTTTTATTCTGCCGTTGGCTCTCAGGTGGTGCTGGTTTCATCCACTGCGGAAATCTTGCCTAAGATTGAGCCGCAGGCCGCGAGTATTGTGCGTAAGAGCTTGGAGGCAAATGGCGTTCGTGTGAAGCTCTCATTGCGCGTTTCCAAAATTGAGAAACACGCCCCTAGCTCATTGAGTGCCACGCTATCCAACGGGGAAACGATTTCGGGATCCGTGATTCTCAACGCGACAGGACGAAGGCCAAGAACCTACGACCAGTGTGTCCATCAATCAAGTAAGTTACTTGCTTGACACCAGGGCTCCAAGCAACTGTGGGCCCTTTGGACCGACCGGTTCAACCGGTTGCTTTAACGTAAGCAGATCGTCTTGGAGTGATTGGCCAGTGTTGCGCGTCGGTGCTTAAGGTTCCAACTAATTTAGTCCGGCCCACTGTAGTGCTCTAGCGCCCTGGTGTCAAGCAAGTAACTTACTTGGTTGATGGACACACTGCCTACGACTTTGGACTCGAGAGCATTGGTCTCACTACCGAAGGCGAGCCGCTGGATACGGATGCAACTCTGGCGGTTCCGGTATCCGGAAGCACTGAAGATTGGCTATATGCCGTTGGGGATGTGAATGGTCTTGCTCCCACTACTCACATGGGTGTTTATCAGGCACGCATTGCCAGCAATGCCATTCTGTCCTCTGTCCAAAACAACCAACCGTCTATCAAGATCAATCCTCCTATTGGATTTACTGTGACAGAAGCGAAGCGCTTCCAAAACACGTTTCCTCAGGTCATCTTCACAGAACCTAACATCAGTACTGTTGGTCACACTTTTGCTTCAGCTCAGGCCGCAGGCCTGAAAGTCAGGGCTATAGACAGTGACTTCTCCATTCCAGGAGCATGGCTGTATGGAGATGGGCAGCCAGGCTGGGCTAGATGGGTAATTGAAGAAGAAACTGATAGATTGGTTGGTGCAACGTTCTGTTGCGTTGAGGGATCTGAGTTTGTGAATGCGAGTCAGGTGGCTATTTCGCAATGCCTTTCCTTGAGAGAAATGGTACATGTAGTCCCTCCATTTCCTACCCGGGGTGAAATCTGGTCTTACCTACTTAATGCTGCTGGGTATTAGATATTAGCATATCATTACCTAATAACAGGACGTACTCCGAAGTGCGGGGCACGGTAGGATTAACTTGCCATTCTCTCTCTAGTCCGCCTCTCGTATGTGATCTCTTAGGGCCTGTTCGGTCCCCAGTTTCAGTTTCAGTTCGGTTAACGCGGAGGTGGCTTTTTAAGCAGCTGTTACTGCTAAAGCGAGCTATACCTAATAAGTCGTGAATCTGGAGGCCGTGTTCGGTAGCGTTTTTCCAGTTTCAGTTCGCTAGTACGCTGACGCCTGCTCGTGCTGCCATCCTTGTTGGCATAATACTCGAAATCGCGATATGGGGGACCAAATATCACCATCGCAAGCGCAGATGTACACTCACCGTGCCGGGGAGTCGCTTTCTATAGCGTCGTCGCCCGCACCAACTCAACTCAGCTGGCAATCGCCATCGTCGCCCGCGCCCACGTCCGCGCCCGCCTCTGTAGTACTAATATTGCCCCCACTACTACCGTCGTCGATTGTTAGTGTTGTAAATTAAGCCGTGCGCGTAGTATAGTCGAATAGGATAGAGAAGGCGCTAGTAGTTACACTTTGGAGGCTGTTGACGCGGAGTACCGTGCCCGTGCACTCAACGAGCCAGTTCGGCCGACGAGCCACCCGAACAACAACAGGACTCCAGAAAAATGAGGCTGTACAGCCACCCACAAAAGCGATCATCGCGAGATTTCTTGGTGTACTAATATATAGATGTATGCGAAACTTTCTATCTACTCAGAATATTTTTTAGGTGGTCGTGCTGAGCGTGTGCGGGTGGACTTGGTTGGAGGAGGCGGCGGCTCAGGTGCAGCCTCAGGCTCAGTTCAAACACCAACAACAAGACGACGCTTTGTCAGATTATTTGCAGGTTTGTGTGAGGCTT
The DNA here is from genome assembly GCF_907166805.1 of Alternaria atra. Lineage (NCBI taxonomy): Eukaryota > Fungi > Ascomycota > Dothideomycetes > Pleosporales > Pleosporaceae > Alternaria > Alternaria atra. The sequence goes on from NW_025091322.1 coordinate 513,567, forward strand.
TTCGCTTAGGCTTATTAGGTGTATCGTGAGATTTTTTGTGAAGTTGCAGCGTCGCGTTGCTGCTTTTTGAGAGCCCTCGCGGCAGCTAGTTCCTTAGCCCGCGCTTTCTTCGCCTTGCGCCTCTCCTTAGCGGCTTCTTGCCGAGCCACCTTTGCAGCTTCAGCTTGCTTCTTTTTGTATAAGCTTGCCGCCGCTTTCAGCCCTCTATCGTGAGTTTTCTGGAGTCGTTCTCGCTTAGCTTTGTTCCGTTTCACGGCCTCGCGCGCGTTAGCTTCGCGGAGCTTCCTTGGAAACCAGAAAACTCCAGCACTGTGGTACTCCTCGCGCTGCTGAAGGTCTAGAGTATTGCGCTTCTTCTTGTGCTTCTTCTTGGTGTTAAGCGCGTCTCGTAAACCAGAGTTTTCCTCGCGAAGAAGCTTGTTGTGGACCTGTAGCGACTCAACTCTCTCCAGCAGCTCCCTGGCTCTAACTTTGGCCTTATCCTCAACCAGTTCTTCAAGAAAATAGGTGATCTTCTTGCGAGTATCGCTGCCGCTGCTGTGTTCAAGTTCTAAGTCGTGATCTTGTCGCGAAGTGCGGTTTTTGAAGCGCTTTAGTACAGCGTCCGCATCTATTGGCTACACCCCTGTAGCTTGAAAACTCTTCTTTATCGTCGCTGGCTTTATCGTAGAGCTCCATGCCGCCGAGAAGTTTGTAAAGAAAGCTTGTTTCGCGCTTACTAGGTTTCCTTGCGATTGCTGGAGCTGGCGGTTAAGCTCTATAGTGTAGTACTTCGCGAGCGGCGAGAACAGCACTACGTTAAGCGGCTGAAGGCTGTGAGTTGAGTGCGGGGGAAAGATAGCAAGCAGGATTTAATTGGCGTCGCAAAAGTCGATTAAATCAGCGGTAATGTAGCTGCTGGGGCCGTCAAGAATTAGAAGTCGCCATCCGCGTTGCGCTTTGGCTGTAGTATAGCGGTTGAACACCTGTTCGAGCCAGGCAAGCCTGAGATTATTGTTCGACCAGGCTGTGGGCGAGTTAGAGAAGAAAACCTAATGTTTGCCAACCTCTACGTTGTCAACCCAGCTCGATTGAATCCCGGATGTCCCCTAGTAAACGAGGGCGGGCGGTAGTGCTTCTCTAGAAGCGCATACGCAAGTAATAAGCGTTACCTATTCTCTATTACTATCTTTAATCGCTTTAGTACTCTCTTTTGACTGCTAAGCTGCCTTACTAAAGACTTGTTTTAAGCGTGAGGCGATACTGACAAAGAAGCCCTTCTTATCTATATTGTACGTATTGCGCTCGTCAACCTCGTACTTGCGCATCTTGGAGTGCAGTAGATTAAAGTATGCTGCGTATCTTACTCTACTGTTGGCGTTGAAGCGCTTGCGATCGATACTGGTGCTCTATTTGGTGGTGAGCTGGTCAGCGTGGCGGTTTAGAAACTGAGTAACCCAGCTTTCAGAGACCTCCCACTTCGCAACCGCGCTGGCGAAATTTGCTACTATCTCGCGCGTCGGTGGCAAGCCTCGCTCTGCACATTTTTCTATGTATCGTACAAGTTCTAACTCCTGTTGTGGGTTGAGTAACAGTCGCTCGCGCTGCTCCTCTTCACGCGGGCGCTGAAGACCTTGGTGTCGCCGCGACAGCGTCGTTCGGTCAACTCCAGTTTTTTTTGGCAACTTCGCGGTACGAAATTTCATCTCCTGGTTCACGCGATTCGATTTCTTTAATCGTTCTTGAATCGGGTCCATGGTGGTGGAGTTATGACGCGTTGAAGTTGGGACGATTATATTGTTATGATGTTCGGGTGGCTCGTCGGCCGAACTGACTCGTTGAGTGCACGGGCACGGTACCGTGTCCGTGCACCCAATGTGCACAATCAGTCAATGCGCGGTACGCGTCGCATACACCCTTTTTTGAGTACTTACTGCACAACGCCACAATGGGCCTAAAAGAAGCGCTTGCAGAGGCAGATACTTTCGAACGCCAAGAAGATATTCCGTGGTCGCAATTGTCCACAAAGCATGATGTGGTGCGGTCAACGTTGACGCGACGATGGCGAGGCAACACGCGTTCCCGTGAAGAGGCAGGTTTGGCACGCCGCAAACTGCAACCACCACAGGAGGCAGAGCTTGTCAAGTACATAGATAAACTCTCAGAAGAACACTTACCACCTACAAGGGAGATGGTGCAAACTTACGCATCAGATGTTGCTCAGATACCCGTCTCCGACGCCTGGGTTGGCCGCTTTGTCCACCGTAATGACGATCAGCTCACCTCTCAATGGTCAACGTCTATGGACCGCGATCGTCACAACGCTGATTCTGGTGAAAAGTACACACGTTACTTTGAGCTTCTGCACGAGAAGATACAGTTCTACGACATCCTGCCGGAGAACACTTACAATATGGACGAGAAAGGCTTTATGATTGGAGCTGTTGGTAGACAGAAGAGGATCTTTAGCAAGAGGCTGTTCAAGAAGAAGCAGTTTAAGCAGATGCTACAGGATGGCAATCGCGAGTGGATAAGCTTGTTAGCGTGTGTTTGCGCCGATGGTACAGCGTTGCCGCCGGCTCTTATCTATGCGGCTGACTCCAACAACATACAATCAACCTGGGTGGAGGACGTGAAGGTAGGAGAACATATGGCCTTCTTCGGAGTATCAGGCAGTGGCTGGTCGAACGATAGTCTTGGTCTTGCCTGGCTTCAGCAGGTGTTTGAGCGCTTCACGGCACCGAAAGCTCGAAGAAAGTACCGCCTGTTGCTTGTGGATGGCCATGGGAGCCACCTAACAGAAGAATTTCTAGAGTATTGCCACAGGCATAAGATACTATTGGGTATCTATCCACCTCATAGCACCCACACGCTGCAGCCGCTCGATGTGGTGATGTTTAAGCCTCTTAGCACAGCATACTCAAAGAAGCTAGCAACACGCCTTCACAAGCATCAAGGCTTAGTCCTTATAACTAAGGCTGACTTCTTTAGCCTGTTCTGGGATGCTTGGGTGAGCAGCTTTACTGCGAAGAACATCTTCAGCTCGTTCAAGGCAACAGGTGTACACCCCTTCAACCCCGACATTATACTCGATCGCTTCACCAACGACGACTCAGACACCTCTAGCAACGCGTCAGAGGAAGCTCCTACATATGGCGGTGAGGCATGGCAAAAACTAAATACAGTTATAAAACGCGCGTTAGGTGGTGCCTCAGAAAAGGACGCATCTACTATTCAGCAATCGCTCCACCACATGGCTATACAGAACACCCTCCTGCAGAGCGAAAATGAGGGTTTGCTTGACGCTCTTACTGTCAAGAAAAGGAGAGAGATAAAGGGCAAGCCTCTTGACCTGCTGCAACACTATGAGTACTGGTGCCCTTCAATGATGTGGACTCCTCGGTCATTTAGAGAAGCCAAAACCCGCATGAAGCTTGCAAGGGAGGAGAGAGAGGCAGATGAGAAGGAAAAGGCTAACATGAAGGAGCTTGTTAAGGCTAACAAGATATACAACGAAAAGATTGCGCAGGAGAAGCGTGATGCACGCGCGAGGGAGAAGGAAGAGCGCGACCGGCTGAAGGTTAAGAAGGCCAAGGAAGTTGCTGAACGCAAGGCAGAGAGAGAGCGCCAAAGGCAAGCTCGCGACCATCAGAAAACTATCCAAAAGCCGCCTACACGCAAGCGCAAGGCTCCACAACAAGCAGCACCAAGGAAGAAGCAGAAACGTAGTGCTAGAGATGATGTGGGTGGTGCCTCGCGCACGGCGCGTACTCCAACACCGCCACACCAAAGCAACACTCGCGGCCGCAAAATCCTCCGGCCAAGAAAGTATTGGTGAGAAAATTTGTCGCATAGGTCTATAGAGTACTCTGCTAAGTTGCCTTATAATAACTACTTATGTGTGTGGCTCTACAGCCTCAATTTTGTGTAGTCCGTTTTGGTGATGCGCGTGCATTGACTGACGGCGTGCATTGTGTGCACGGACATGGTATGAAGCGACGCTTGGCACGAGAACGGCCTCTCTCGTCACCTCATATTAGATAGGGAGCCCTGACTCCAGTTGCAGCCCTGGGATAGGGTCGCTCATTCAGGGTTTCTCGGAGGATTAAGGGCTATAGCCGTTAATCCTTTCGCCCATTAATGATAGGGTCTTAGCAAAGGTAGCAGCTCGCTCGAGGTAGCGGCTCGCCTGGGTTAACGTTATTCTTTTATTAACTGCGCGCTAAACATAGTCTCACCGCTGCACTTTCAACGCCCCGTGAAAACCTCATTCGTCGCTGCTTTTGGTGAAATCTTCGGAAAGAGGTGGCAGGTGTTTGGCCTAGGAAATAGCATTGCCCGGACGTTAGCCGCATCGGGGCGAGTTAAGACGTTCCTATATTGTACGACGATTCATTCAGTCCCGGAATCTGATATCGCATCACAGATTATCAAGGTGACAGAGTGGACGAGGAGCAGCTCGCTCGCAGACGTACATTTACAACTGTCAGTAGCATAATAGTTTAAGCTATTCATGGAGCTGATGTCGAAGTCCAATCTCGCATGTCACCAGCAACTGTATCCGTCGTCTCAACATGACTGAAAGACTGAGTCCACTCGTACGCTGCTCCGAAACAAACTGGGTCTTGCCAGTTACCACCTAAGTCTGCACCGTAGTCAAAACATGAAGGATTGGCGCTGAACTCTATCGTATTTTCCCATAATAACTGCGAACCTGAGTCATGGTAGCACAAACTGGAATCCCTCGCATTTGTAGGCGGATTCATTGAGACGTCGTCCATCGGATACATTCTCCCGCTCTCCCATTCCTGAGTCCTTGCCACAGCCGCTCGGTTGATCTTGATTTTACCGAAGAAAGGTATTATGCTCTCAAATCTCTCAGGAGCATCGCCGTTGCCTTCCCAAGCCATGCTGAGGTACTCCAGCAGTTGCGCTCCTTGACGGGCGATGGAACATTCAAGAAGCTGTTCTGTGCGCCTCAGCGTTTGGACACAAGTTCTCACAATAGCCCAGTCTCCCGCTGCCTGTGCGTAGTTGCGGAGGCCACCTTTGGACTCGGAAAAGATGCCGATAATGAGCGTAACCGCGGCGCTAAAAGCTTCAAAGTCCATGAGCTCGCAGATGATAGATTTGGTTCGGTGATCGTCACGTAACTGATGGTAAGCCTGGATGATGCTTCGTGATGCTGCCATAGTTGATATCCGACTGGGCAGGAATCTGGGCTCTGCGGTAGATTTCAGCATATACGGGAGATGGATGTGCTTCGACAGAAGGAAGTATTGCAGCATCGCAATCTGTATGTAATAGTGCATATCGACAGAAATCTCTTGGTCCGTCGTGGAGTGAAACCAGGAAGGGGGAAACAAATATTGTAGCTGTTGCAGTCGTCGGTCGAGCTCTACCGTTACTGCATAATCCGCCATGCCAAATTCTTGGTCCCTCTCGGCAACCGCGCCAGCCAAGAAGCTGCACTCATACAGGATCTGTTCGATGATGGACTCCCCACCAAGTTTGTTCCTGACTCCTGGATGCGTATTAGAAATAGCGCAGGGCAGTCCAAGAAGCAAAGACAAGTGTCGGTCAGACTGCCAAATCAATCGCCAAAGTTTCTTCTTGCGATCCGTAGACTGTTGGTCAATACGGTGCAAGCCAAGGAGTAAGGCTGCCTCCAGTGCGCTTCTTCCAGTGGTCCATGCCTTTCGTGGCTTGCCCGTGGTCACGCAGATCTTGAGCAAGAACATGCGTGACTCTAGTGCGTCAATGCTTCCCCCGTGCTCGGAGTCTATGGACAGCAATGTGGAGGCGATGCTGATGTAAGATTCGACCAGCGAGTGGACTCTGTCTGGTAACAGCGAGCGTGCTCGACATTGCTTCGCGAGCTGTTGGATGCACAGACAGAGAAACAAAAGGGCTTTTGCAACCAAGCTCGGGTTGAGAGAGGTTAACGCTGAGGAGATGAAGTCTTGAGCAATGTTTACCCGATCAGGCTGAAGGAAATCGGATGTGTCGCTGCCATAATAGCACAAAGGCCAAGTGAGCCAATATCGGTTGGTCTCTGAGAGTATCAACCGTAACGTTGGCTGGCTGGGGACAGAGTCCATGAGCAACCGGGTAGCGTCTTGCACACGTACATCCAAGCCAGCGGTAGGAACCGACTTGTGTGGCGACCCGTCGATACTCTGGATTAGCCTGGCATCTCTAAAGAGGTTAATCAGCGGTACACTCTCAAGATGCCCTATTCCCTCATCCGAAGGGTCGAGAGCGGCGTGGAGCTGTGCGCCATCCGAAGATGCTGTGGAGAGGTAGGAGGGAGACGAGTGAGAGTCCGGGAAAGAGCTCCTGCCCAACTGGGCGATATCAGGCAACTGACGGAATGCACCCCCGAGCTCTTCGGATCGTTGCAGAGAAACTGCAGGCCGTCGCTTAGGTTGTTGAGTTCTGCAAGGTGTGCCGTGGGTTGCGCAGCTCTCACATCCCTTGCGGTGGGGCAAGAATACGCAACGGACCTTTCGGCGTCGACACTCGGCGCAGCTTCGCGTTCCGAGACGCATGCGATTCGCAGGTGTGAGACTCATCTCACGCAGGTTGTCATTGTCGTACAGTGGTGAGTGAAGAAGATGGGACCGGTCCCGCTTGAGAAGGGCGTCAGCTTGCTGAGTAACACGTCCGAACTCGTCCGAACTCGTCCGACCGCCCAATAGCGAGCTGCATATTCGGCACGGATATCCTGTCCCGTTGACACGAAGAGTAAGTGCACTCGCATGAACTCGGCCGATTCCAATCGCCTGCTCAATGAATACAGTGCCTTGGCCGACTCTGGTATCGGATGCCGAGGTGAGCAGCAGACCGCTTTCGCTGTACAGGTCACTCAACTCCCGCATCGATAGCTTGCCTTTCGATGCACAAGCCAAGCAATGTCCGCGGAGATGCTTCCGACGAGTTCACACAGTACATTTTACAGGTTCTCTGCGGTTGCCCAACGGTAAACTCCTTGCTCCCTTTCCTTAGCGGTCGGCTTTGCTTCTATCGGCCGTCACACCAGTCCAGTGCACCCGCAAAAACCCGCCCTGACAAACTTAGTCATAGTCCGGCTTCCTCGAAGGTCATCCCAGGCAATGCCAGGTATAAGTGCTAGCTCTGTCCACAACTCACTACGATTCGCGCGTCGCATATTTACTCTCGCCAATACAACATGGGCAAGCACAGCACTCACCATGACCACAAAGACTGAAATTACTCTCTACACAGCGGCAACTCCAAATGGGATCAAGGTCCCAATTCTGCTTGCGGAGCTTGGACTGGAGTACAAGGTACGAGGTCATATCGGGCGAGGGCAGCTTGTCCAAGGGGCTCACACATGTACAGTTGCACCACATGAAACTGAGAGAGAATGAACAGAAGGAGCCGTGGTACCTTGACAACATTAACCCGAATGGCCGGATTCCGGCCATTACGGATTCGTACGATGGAAAGCAGATCCGTGTCTTTGAGAGCGGAGCCGTTATGGAGTACCTCATTGACCGCTACGACAAAGACCACAAAGTGTCGTATCCGAGGAATTCGCTCGAACATTGGGAGACAATAAGCTGGGTACGTGGACCTCCCGTAGGCGTCACTCGCTAACACTTCCGTCTAGCTCATGTGGCAGGTGGGTGGCTTGGGGCCCATGCAAGGACAGCTGGAGCATTTCAGAAGTCAGTCAACGAGAGATCGCTGGCTTTTCAGTGGCTAACAGCGCTTCCAGGATATGCAGCGGAGAAGATTGAGTACCCCATCAACCGCTACGATGCTGAGACCCGTCGCCTCTACCGCACGATGGATACGCACCTAGCCAAGTCTCCTCATGGATATCTGGTTGGTGACCGACTCACCATCGCCGATATTGCCTGCTGGGGTTGGGTTTCGTCTCATAGTAGGTGTTTCCCCCTCTTCTCAAAGATTTCAGGAAGCTAATCATGGTCGACCCAAGGCTCGGATGGCGTCGGCCTTGAGGAGTTCCCTCACCTGGAAAAGTGGCTGCTCAAGCTTCTAAAACGTCCTGGCTTTGAGAAAGGGCGCCATATACCGCAGCGTCATACAGCCTTTGATTAGGAACCAAGAACGGGTGTAGGTAAAGATGAATGTACGGGACTGCTTGGACGACAGGAGGGTTATGTCCATCTCAATCACATCATCTGGAGGGCATCTGTAGTGCTGGTCCCTAAAGGCTTATCGGCTGTTGCCTAGCCTCAAATTAGACCGGCACTCCAATTTAGCCACTTGCCTTACGCTGTTCCCACCGTTCGAAGCAGTGCCATTCACAATTATCGCGAGCAAGCGGCTCGATATTGGCGGAGCTTCTGTAGCTGCATGCGCTCGTCGTACTGCCGTTACTGAGACACTTTGAGAGATATACCCTTATCGCCGTTCACTAGCCTTGGTGTCAGTACGTCGGCTTGTTGCCGTGACCGCACAGACAGACTATTTCCCCTGGATGAGTAGGTTACTAAAGATGAGTAAGGTGTGTTGAGCGCAAGCCACTGAACCACTCCACGAAGCCTTTCCAGCAAGGCAGCGTACATGTGACTCATGATCAAAGAAAGATCGTAGCAAAGGTGAACCCAGGAGAACAATGGGAAGAACAGCAATCAAAGGTAGCTTCTCCTTCCAAATTCTGGTTGCACGTAACAAGCGAAACCCAACGTTCTTATACTCCTCACCTTCACGAGCGCCTCGGTCTAACCAACCCTTGATGGATCTCAGTGGAGCAGCTTGTCGCCAGTTCCCATTCTGATTGAATGATACATGCTAAACTAGCGTTCTCTGTATTCCTCGTCAATCTCTACCAGTGCCTCGATTCCTCCCTCCTCTACTATTTTCGTGTCCACGACAAATGTTGCAAGCAACTTGGCTGGCTCCGTCGCGCTATAGTTATCGCTGACCCTGTGGTGACAACCCGGGGCCTCGAAAAACGAGCCGCCTGCCCCAACCACAAAAGTCGGGTCGTCGTTCATCTTGTTCAGCAGAGTCCCTTCGAGGACCAGGCCCGAAACCGAGGCACCAGCATGTCGATGCGGCGGGGTCGAGGAATTTGGTGGAAACGTGACTATGAGCCCGACCGAGGACTTTCCAGGGCAGTTAGGTAGCCTGTGCTGAAACGCAAGCTCAGTAACTGGTCGCGGCCGGCTGGTATTATCGTATTAGCCGCAACAAGTCCTAAGTACTCTGCGTCCTGGCGAGTCTTACCGACGATCATACGGTGGTGGATCTGGCACGGTTGTTCTGGTTGCCATTGTATATATGCGTGGAGTAGGACTAGGATGGGCTCTGTTGGTATGTCTGCCTTCTCAGGAGCGAGCGTGTTGCTCGGTCGGGATCATCGCTCATGATAAAGTGTGATTGTTGTTTCGGTATGCAACTGGCATCGGAAGAGTCGGATTGGCCTTAGTAACGTTGCCGTCTACAGCCAACCACAGTATGATCAGGTAGAACTCCCCACAATCCTTATGCACGGGTCGTCTGTGTGTGTGTGTGTGTGGGGAAGGGGGGGGGCGGGTGTCCATGGCGGGTGCTTTGGAATCATTGACGATGCTGCGCGCTAGTGATGCAAGGTCTGGCGTCATCGGCTGTAAGCTAGCTGACCGGGGTGTTGATCACCCGGGGATGTTGATCACTCACAAATATCAGCACTCCCACACAAAACACGTGTTATCTCTCCACATACTCAACCAAAATGGCCGACCGTGAAGCAGCTATACGAGCAGCTATCAGCGATATCGATGCCGGTGTTTTCCTAAGTCAGAGGGCAGCTGCAAAGGCGTACAACATCCCGCAATCCACAATCTCAACGCGCATACGCGGCAGACAAAGCAACCAAGCCAGCCATGTATACCAGCAGCGGTTGACTCCAGAGCAGGAGGACTTCCTCGTACAATGGATACTCGAAGAAGACGCACGAGCTTTTCCTCCCTCCCATGCACGCGCACGAGAAATGGCGAACCGAATCCTCCGGATGAATGGAGACCACAGACCCGTAGGCAAGCATTGGATGGCTGCCTTTCTCAAGCGTAACCCACGCGTCGCATCTGTCGTAGGTCGAAAGATTGAGGCAGCTCGAGCTGAGGGAGCAAACCCAGCACAGATACGCGCGTTCCTGGAGCTCTTTGAGAGGACTCGTACGAGGCTAGGCATAAGGGCTGAGGATATATGGAATATGGATGAGACTGGGAAGGCTTTAGGTGTATGTGCTAACACCAGAGTGCTCGCATCTAGTCAGAAGAAGAAGGCTTACCATCAGTCCCCAGAGAACCGCGAGTGGGCATCAATAATCGAGTGCGTGTCGGCTACGGGCAAGAAACTACCCTGTTCGGTTATATTTAAAGGAAAGCACCTACAGAGCTCTTGGTTTCCTACGATAATTCCTAAATGGCTATTTACAACCTCAGAGAATGGCTGGACATCGAATGAGATAGGAGTTGAGTGGTTGCAGCGTGTATATCTGCCCGAGACAGCTCCATTTGACGGTAGCTGGAGGATGCTAATCCTAGATGGCCACAGCAGCCACATTAGCCTAGATTTCCTATGGGCTTGCAAACAGAACAAGGTCTATCTTCTGTTTCTACCTCCTCATTCTTCTCATGTCCTACAGCCTCTGGACCTCTCAGTATTCTCACTCGTGAAGAGATTCTATCGGCAGCAAATCCAGGCTCTCTCGTACCTTGACGACGCAGCGCGTGTTAAAAAAGAGCGTTTTATCACAGCTTATTATCACGCACGAGAGCGCGCAATTACTGAGAGAGTTATACGAGCAGGATGGGCTACTGCGGGTATCTGGCCATTCAATGTTGACCGGGTAGTCAACTCATCTCAGGTAACCCAGAGGCCTGTCACGCCGCCACGTCAGAATCAGCCTCAACCTACTAAGAGCTACTTCTCTACCCCTCACGGTCCTCGTGATCTTTTTATAGCTCGAAGAGAGCTTCACAGGAACGAGAGTGTTGGGCGTAAGACTCATCAGCTCCTTGAAAAAGCAGGCAAGGCACTTGCTACAGCAAATATACGCGCAGCACAGCTTGAAACAGAGAATAAAAGTCTCTATAGTCAACTTGAGGCTCTTAAGCCTCAACAGCCACGAAAGAAGGTTCGTGTTGACCCAAATCAACGCTTTGCAAATGTAGAGACAATCATGGTTGCCGTACAGGCGTCACAGCTTCTTGAGGCACAGCGCGATGTTAATGCTGAGGAAAAGGCTGCAGAAAATATAGCAGCTGAAACAGCAGCTCGAACGCTTCAGTCTATGTGTACAGAGTGGCAATTGTAGCTACGTTGAGAAGATAAACACGTGTTTTGTGTGGGAGTGCTGAGATTTGTGAGTGATCAACATCCCCGGGTGATCAACATCCCGGTTAGCTAGCTTAACCGAATTTCCCGTAGCTTACTATGGTTAACCTACCATGATTAGCTTACGATGGTTAGCTTACGATGGTGGCGATTACTGTGGATGTGTCACAGAAACTATGCATAAGCCTTCGTCAGCTCTTGCTGCTAGTCCTATTAGTGATGATGTTGGCCTTCGAACCACGAAGTCTAGCAATATCATGTAATGAGCTGGGTTCCGCCATGCAAGTGGCTTATATATCCGATTGTGGAGTGGTATCGTTAGTAAGAGCACCCGTGGGTCGAGTGAACTTGCCCACAAATCATTTCCCACCAGGCACGGATCGTCATGTCATCACTGAGATCCGGAGACTATCGTGAAGAGTTATTGAGTGCCGCGTCTTGCAACCGAAGTCTCCCGGTTATTGCTGTGACCGCTCACATGGATGCCATGACAACGCAACTGTAGGACGCCGGAGAGCCAGAAGCTATAAGTCTTGTTTGTCGCAATCCTGCTGCAACGCTAGGTCGACATCTTTACTTTCGGTATCTACCAAAGTCTCTGTTCTCACAGTTTCAAGTCTAACACCAAGTGTTACCATGCAAGCTGTACGCCATCATCCTCCCGGCGGTCCCGAGAAGCTGAAGATCGTCTGGGAAGATATACCAGAAGTCCGGGATGACGAAATCCTCATCAAAATACACGCCTGCAGCGTCATTTGGATGGAGCTCTACTGGGACATCCACAAGAGAGATGACGGCACATACAGGACCCCTATTCTCGGAGAGGATTACTCCGGTACTGTGGTGAAGGTAGGGTCGAAGGTTCCGCAGCACGACAGAGGTCTGCATTTCGGCACCGAGGTTATTTGCTTTATCAGCAAGGCATTTCCCACCAGCAGGAGCACCGATGGCGGCATGGCCGGCTATGCGAAAGTCCACTTTACCCATGCGATTCCCAAGCCTCGAAGCCTGAGCCTCACCGAGGCTGCGTCCATTCCGCTCTCGGCTCTTACCGCGTGGCAGGGCTTATTCGATCATGCGAAGATTACCGCTGGGCAGACTGTCCTGATTCCGGGCGCGGCTGGTCCTACAGCGATCTGGGCTGTGCAGATGGCCAAGATGGTTGGGGCTCGAGTCATTGGCACAGCGTCGTCCAAAGAGAGTTTCGAACTGCTCGAATCGTTCGGGGTGGACCGGATCCTGAACTATAAGGAGGTCGAGCTGGACTCTATTGACGAGATTGTGGATGTGGTGTTCGACACAGTGGGAGGCGATACAGCGAGGAAGGCCCGAAAACTAATCAAGAACGACGGCCTGCACCTTTACCTCGTGAGCCAGACCGGTCTCGAGATGAACAAGGAGCCCGGCCCGAAGGTGGACTACTTCATTGTGGATATGAATGCGGATCAGTTGGCGAAGATCGGGGACTTGATCGATCAGGGCAAACTGAGGCCGGTTGTCGACTCCGTCTTTGACTTCAAGGATGTAGCAAAGGCGTTCCAGAAGGGCGAGGGGGGCCACGCGCATGGGAAGATCTTGCTAAAGGGGCCACATGCATGAAATTCACCAGTTGGATCGCCAAACAAGCATACGCCGTCAGCAAAACACGGTATAGTGTGTATCAGTATGGGATCTTGTTTACTATGACAACTGTAAGGGTGCGATGGGTTGACCATAAGTGCGAGGTATAACAGTAATGAATTCGATAGAGAAGCTACACTACGCTTGCGCTGAGTCTATGTATCACGTAGTGCTAGGTTCGAGAAACTTCTAAGGGTCCGTGGAGCGCCGATGAAGCCCCGACAACGCTCCGAGGGTTGCAGCCTATCCCAACCAGCTATAACGAAGGCCACAGGCCAAGTACTACTAACCAAGGCTTCAGCCTCTTACAACAACAAAACTTTCGGAACCGTAATCCAAAAACTCAAGTAACAACGAAAGTGAGAACCGGGGGCTGAATGAGGCACGTAAGTCCAAAGCATGGTCCGGAACCGTACCAGGTAGGTACCGTCAGTCACGATGAGCAGTCGGATGGTGCGTCTTGTCTTCAAGACCTCTTAGTGATGATGGTTATATGCGCAAGAGAGAGCCTAAAGCTAAACTCGTCTGCATCTGACTCACAGTCAGAGAAAGATGCGGCAAAAGTGACGCTACGAGTGTACTGAGGAAAACAGCAACCTAGAATTAAATGCACGAAGGCGATATAAGGAACTTGAAGGGACGCGGCAGGCCGTCCGACCTAGTTGGAATCCAAGCGGCTATAAGAACTAACAGATGGGGGACGCATCCAAAGCAGTTACTCTGCGTTTGTATGCCATGCAAGTTTAACTGGTTGACATGGGTGAAAGCCGTGGTGCAAGACTCGCCAGCGGTTTCCTTCCGTCCCAAACTCGTTTCCAGTAGTGCATCTTGTCAAGGTACAGTCGATGGTGCTATACGCGTACATTTCTGCTTTGAAAAGCAGAGTTCTTTTAGACGACTCTCTCAGATGGTGGCGAAGTGGTGGGCGCCGGCTCAGGAGGGGCAGTGCTTTTCACCACAACGGCGAACAATTCTCCACGGGACGCCCTATAAGCAAGCATGTGAGACCCTTGAGATGCGGAGCAACGAACGTAAGATGTTCGCATGGCAGAGTGCGGCAAGGCACGGCGTTTTATCCTTACAAACGATGGTATTCATGGCGGGTGGTAACAGTGTGTCCATCAATCAAATAAGTTACTTGCTTGACACCAGGGCTCCAAGCAACTGTGGGCCCTTGAGACCGACCGGTTCAACCGGCTGCTTTAACGTAAGCAGATTGTCTTGAGATGATTGGTCAGTGTCGCTCGTCGGTGCTTAAGGTTCCAACTAATTTAGTCTGGCCCACTGTAGTGCTCTAGCGCCCTGGTGTCAAGCAAGTAACTTACTTGGTTGATGGACACACTGTGAACAACTGCTCCAGCCAGGCAAGCCCCACCTCGTCATTCGTCCAACCTGAAGGCGTTGCAGGAATAAATACTGAGTGTTTTCCTGGCTCAATATCCTCCATCCAGGAGCTTTGTATGGCGTTGTCCTTGCCTGTGAAAATGAGACCCAGAGGCAGAGCACTGCCATCGGCGCTGCCATCGGCGCAGACGCTCGCTAACAGCGTCACCCACTCTCCGTTGCCGTCCTGTAGCGACTGCCTGTTCTTCTGCTTCTCGTACAAGCGCTTGCTGAAGATCCTCTTGCTCCTAGCGACGAGACCGATGGCGAAGCCTTTCTCATCCTTGTTGTACGTGTTGGCCGCCCTGATGTTGTATTCTTCGATTTTGCTGTGCAGGAGGCTGAAATAGGCCCTGTACTTGCCGCTATTATCAGCCGCGTGGCGTACTTTGTCCATTGCAGTGGTCCATTTGTAGAGGAGCGTCTTGGTGTCACGGTTGAGGAAGTCAGTATCCCAGGTCTCGCCGACGTGATCTTTGGCGATTTCCGCTGCAAAATTCTTGACCATCTGCCTTGTAGGTGGTAAGTGACGCTCAGTAAGCTCCTCTATGTAATCGCAGAGGTCACGCTCTTGTTGTGGTGACAGTTTGCGTCGTTGAAGGTCTGCCTCCGCACGCGGGACAGTAACGCGTCGGTCATTGCGCGACAACGTCGACCTCGAGAATCCCGTCTGATCAGCATTTTCCTGGTAGCGAATCTGTCCGTCTGAGCTCGCTGCACGTGCATTTTTAAGCGCATCAAAAACAGTTAACATTTCGTGGAGTTATGGTGTTGAGGAGAAAAGTGCGTTTTGGTGCTCGCGTGCATTGACCCGCTGGTCTCGGCATGCCCTGATCGTTGGTTGACTCCGATCGTTGGGTGCACGGACACGGTAGCGGTTGATGCCAAGCACACTGACACGCCTTTGATAAAGAGTAGCTCTGATGAAGAGTAGGACAACACCCAGGTTTAGCCTGCATTATACAATAAATCCACTAGTCAATCAAACGCGGCGATAAGAGCGGAGCAATGTGAGTGCTAGTGCAAGCCGACAACATGACTGTGGGCAACATTCGACACCACCAGACGACTGGCCCTATTATGCGCCTTACGTGCAGCTTTAGTCCGTGACTGTACATTGAAGTGCAGCATCTTCTTAATAGCTTCGCCTTGCCGTCGTAATGTCATGGTAAGGCGTGTCCGATGGCGTTACATCAATGGCACAGGCGACGGTAATCAGAAAGCAGAAAGCAGAAAGAAATTGAACCACTACTGTCCAGTGATCCGCCTAGCTTCCCATGCTCTAGCATGTGACAGCAATAGGGTCTTTACTGTGCCCTAGCTTTGTTCACGCCGAATCTCATCTCTAGGTCGACGTAGACCATAGTAAGAAGGGAGTAAATTTCATCATCAACGTCTCCCTTCACAGGCCAACCTTGAAAGGAAACTGCTTAATGCAACTTGGGGTAATTCTTCTTGAAACTCTGCCTCGCCGAAATGTTAGCCCACCACCTCTTTGTCTTCTCGCCAAATTCGAAACCAGGGACAGATTTCTCGATACGGGCCCTGAGAGGCTCAAAGTCGCCAATTTCTTCCCCACCAGCAGCCCACATCGCATGAGCCAGCCACGGCGCGATGTGTAAATCCGCAGCCGTGACTTTGTCACCAGCTGCGAAGGGCAGTACCAGCATGGAATCAAGTTCTCTGAGCCCTGCAGCGTAATCTTTGTACCCTTGCTCTGTACCTGCGAAAAACTCTTCGTGTTCAGGCCCGACGTTGGAAGCGGTGTAGAGATCATTGAGGTATCCGTTCGTAGGCATGCGCGTGGCATATAATGGCACGTCTGGGTTTAGGGGACCATACTTGACCAGTCTCTGCTGTCGGTTGCCAAGGAAAGTTTTTATCCCGCCTGCTTTGTTCGCTTCTAATTCTTGCCAGTCACGAGCTTGTAGGAGGACAAGGTTCGTGGAAAGTTTGTCCTGATGAACGTGCGAAATAAGTTTGTTGATCTTGGCCAGCTGCTGGGGGTCTGTCGGGAATAAGGAGGCGCCGTTGGATCGACTAGCGTCTACGTATTTCACGATGTCCGCGCTTTCGATGAGGGGTTTAGCGAGAGAAGCCGAGGTTAGTGATGGAATAGTGCCATTGGGATTTATCTTGACGTATGCAGGAGAGAAGTTCTCGCCATCAACTACACCCATTGATTAGAGATTCAGTCCGCATATGTTCATGGAAGATTCACTTACGGAGCCCAACCTGTTTGGATTCGTATTCGGAACGCTCGTATCCTTTCTCGTCAATTGCAAGGTGAGCAACATAAGCCCACTGGGAAGCGGAGTCCGTGTAGAGAGTGAACTATTTGTTGTCAGTCGGGATTAGGGATAGAGCCTTCAGACTGTGTCCATACCTTGGGAGTGGCCATGATGTAGCTCAGTTGAACTGCTGATGAATACTCTAAGATACAGCAGCGGAGCAGGTAGAAGTAACTGCTGAGGACTTGTACTGGTGCTGGTATGCTGAGTTCAGAGCTACAGTGCCGGAAAATAGACAAGTAATATACCGCTTGCTTATTAACTAATGAAGTTGTCTAGGACTGTGATATAGTAAGCTTTCCGGAATGCTCGGATGAAGTGTACAACAGGGGACTGAATTCCTTGTTTGCCACATTTTCTAGTTCCTTTGATTGAGCATAGATGAGGCGCACTTACCCTGCAACCCTGCATCATCGCCGCTGATCGCGCGCTTGGCTGGCCTGGCACCGGGCTTAACCAGTGTGTCCATCAACCAAGTAAGTTACTTGGTTGACACCAGGGCTCCAAGTAACTGTGGACCCTTGAGACCGACCGGTTCAACCGGCTGCTTTAACGTAAGCAGATTGTCTTGAGATGATTGGCCAGTGTCACGCGTCGGTGCTTAAGGTTCCAACTAATTTAGTCTGGCCCACTGTAGTGCTCTAGCGCCCTGATGTCAAGCAAGTAACTTACTTGGTTGATGGACACACTGGTTACGCGATGGTGGGCGTCACGCGCACAGACTCGGTACAGTAATGTCCCGCAACGGTCGCTGACCAATGCGGCAAGGCGCGAAAGGGGCGAACCGAGGCCCACCACATTCCACCATGCTTGCTCGTCATCATCTTCTGACGCGCATGTTTTACCAATTTACGCGTTTGCTTAGTGAGGAACTGCATGCTGCAGCTCCCGCTTACAAGGAACAACTAGGATTACTAAGGTCTAGTCCATGCTTTCTGACTGTTACGTTTTGGGTGCTCTTGCGCCATTCTATAAGTAGACACTGCATCCCACCCAGCAGTCTACATGCGCAAAAGATTCGTTTGTAGGCTGCGATCTCATCCAGAGAGTCTCCGATACACTGCCCCTTCATTTACCAAGCAAACCTTGCTCGCACGTTCCTACTATACGCCCCACGTCAGGAATAACCGTGGCGTCTTGGTGATTGTCCTACTTCACATCCCATTCTCCTATGTCAAGCCCAACCATGGCGTCGGCTACTAAGGAGTGCGACTACTTGGTGCTAGGCATCGGTAGCGGCGGTATCGCTTCTGGTCGACGAGCAGCTAAACACGGTGCCAAAGTCATTGCGGTCGAATCGAATCGATATGGCGGTACTTGCGTAAACGTCGGTTGTGTGCCAAAAAAGGTGACCTGGAATGCGGCAGCTATTGCGGAAACCTTCAAGGATGCGAAGGCGTATGGCTTCCAAGTGGGCGAACAGCCCTCCTTCGACTGGCCGTACTTCAAGAAGAAACGAGATGCATACGTGATGCGTCTAAACGGCATCTACGAAAACAACCTCAACAAGGACCACATCGAGCACCTGCGCGGCACGGCGAAATTTGTGGGCAAGGACGAGGTCGAGGTTGCGCTGCATGACGGAGGCATTCAGCGCGTCAAGGCGAGGCATATCCTCATTGCAACTGGTGGGCGACCGAAGGTTCCGGAAATACCTGGAAAGGAGCTATGCATCACTAGTGACGGCTTTTTCGACCTCGAGGAACAGCCCAAGAGCATCGCAACAAGCGGCGCAGGATATATTGGTGTCGAGATGACTGGCATGCTCCACGCTCTTGGCTCCAAGACGCACTTCTTTATCCGAAAAGACAAGCTCCTGCGAACCTTCGACCCGATGATCCAAGACGCCGTCACACAAGAATACGAGCGGCAGGGCATCAACCTGTACAAGGGCTCCCAGATTACCAAAGTCGAAGATATCGGCAACGGCCTGAAGCGCGTAACTTACCAAGAGATTGAAACCAAGAAAGAGTATACTGTCGAAGTCAAAGAGGTTCTCTTCGCAACCGGGCGTGACCCTGAAATCGAAGACCTACACATCAAAGACTTTGGTATAAAGCTCAACAAGAAAAACCACATCGTTACTGATGAGTACCAGAACACGTCTCTACCAAATATTTACGCCATCGGCGACGTCTGCGACCGCGGCTTCGAGCTCACGCCGGTCGCCATCGCCGCCGGTCGGCGCCTCTCCGACCGCCTCTTCGGCGATAACCCGGATGCGTATCTTGAATACTCCAATATCCCCTCCGTTGTCTTTGCACATCCTGAAATCGGATCCATTGGCCTGACTGAGCCCGAAGCCCGGGAGAAGTACGGCGACGACGTGAAGATTTACAAAACGGAGTTTAGCGGCATATACTTCGCCATGATGGATCCTGAGGACAAGCAGCAGACTGTATACAAGATCGTTTGCGCCGGCAAAGAGGAGAAGGTTGTGGGATTGCATATTCTCGGCCAGGCGAGTAGTGAGATTTTGCAAGGATTTGGCGTGGCGATTAAGATGGGTGCAACCAAGAAAGATTTGGATAATTGTGTGGTATGTGTCTCGTCCTCTTTCTTGTCTACGACCGGCCAAGACTTTAGCTCCACCTGCGCATACAAAATGCAGGAGGTGGCAATGGTTGCCGTTGTTAGCCACACGTGGCTTAGACTTCATTGCGGGGAAAGACTTCTTAATCTACTCTACCACATGGCTGACACCTCTATCTTTGTCTAGGCTATCCATCCGGTCTCCGCAGAGGAATTGGTACGTACACTTTCCAAGGGCCCAGGTGCCACACAGACTAACATTCTGCAGGTCACCATGACCTAGATGCTCATCGTCTACCTCAACCACTCGACACGGCGATCCATATTGATTAGATGGCTTGGGATTACTCTTGGTAGATCGCAATATTACAAATCCGTACGCTCTCAAAGCATATTACAGAGAGGTCCGGGAACCTTTGCCGACACCTCTAAGACCTCCGAGGTCAAGGATTTGAAGTTAAGATTTGAAGCTAGTGTTTTCCAGAGATTTGACTCTGTGGATCCACAAAAGTGCTGCGTATCGTGCCTTCTACGGTACCTTGGTGTACACGGTGACGCCCCTCGTCTTCTCGCGTCTGCATCACGACTTTGCTATGAGTAGATGCTCCACATTTTGTTCTAGTTCACCTTACCCCTGCCGCACCGTTCTCTCATCCACTCTAACTTGAGACGCGATCTTAAACAAAACCCTCCGACATTCGGCCATCAGTTATGCGCCACACTCGCCTGTCACGTGCCTTGGCCCTTCTGGATTGGTTGATTGATCGATCATATCCTACTCGGTTTCATCCGCATTCTTTCCGTAGTTATGCCCGGTTGGCTAATTTGGCTGACAGACGACACGGCACACACGCTCGTCCATGCCGCCTCACGTCACTCCTGAAAACAAGAGCCAGCTATTTCCAGAAGTCGGGTGTTTGGCTTCTATCTACCACTGTGCATATTTCGTCAGAAGAAGTGACGTATCTTGGATGTGTTTCTGTTCTTTGGATTGCTGTTCCCCATGTGTATGCCGTGGTTGAAGCCTTGTGTTTGTAGCTTTGGTTCAAGACCAGTGTGTCCAACAACCAAGTTACTTGATTTGCTTGCTTGACATTACTTGATTACGTAACAAGCAAGTAAAGTAAAGGCTCATTCAAGCAAGCACAAGTAAGGATTTTCACATTACTTGAAGTAACTTCAAGTTGCTTGACAGAATTGCTGTACCAGGCATGTCGAAGATGAGTTAGGTGACGCTAGCTAAGCGAACCAATTATGATTTCACCGGGTGGCACCCGGCAAAATCGTAATTGGCTGGAGTCGCACAGGGAGCCAGATGTGCCGGGAAAAATCTGACACCTCCAGTAGAATTTGGTAGCCTGGTAACTTTATTTACAAGGCTACCAAATTCTAAGCTTATATGTCTTCTCACCTGTTCTTTCAGCCTCGTGGAAGGTCTACACGTTCTTCTCTGCCTAAAACCCCCTCCGAGCCCCCTAGCTCTACCTCAGAGAGCCGCTTAGGAACCCCAAGTTCGGTTTCAACTCCAACCCATAAGGCCTCTACACCAACCACCCGTGAAAGAGAGCTGCCGACATCTACTCAATGCACTTTCCATATTGAATGGGACAAAATTCGCTATGAAAGAAAGCCACTGCCATCAATTCGATATCGTCAGCCTCACAAGCGTACCCTCAACTCTAAAGCCCAATCCTCGGCAATCTACAAACATGGCGCGCAGCTTACAACAGATGGAGATAACAAGTTCTAGCTCTGCAAGTACTGCCATATTGGTGGCCAGCATGATTCCGCGCTATTCAACAGTGGGGCTACTACTAGTATCATTTATCATCTAAAGCATCTGCACAAACTCGAAGCATTCGGCTACAAACCAGTGGCGTCAAATCCGTTCGATATGGCTAAGGGAACAACGAGCTCCATACCATACCTTGGAGGCCGGCGCTTGATGTTTAACGACTCTCAGTTCAAGAAAGAGTTTATTGACTGGGCTATTGATCTTGACCTTACTTTTCGACAAGCGACGCATCAACGCACCCGTAACATCTTTGCCAGCTGCCTAGAGGATATAGAAAAGGTTCTGCCAAAAAGCCCGTCAACTCTTAGCACCTGGATTGAAGAGATGTGGGACGGTGATGGTGGGAGGCGTACTTGGCTGAAAGAAAAGCTCCATCTTACCAAAAGCAAGATCCATATCTCAACTGATACCTGGACGTCTGAAGAAGGAACGAACTATGTGGCAGTTGTTGATCACTTCCTGGACGAGAAGCATAAGCTGCAAACAGCTCTTCTCGACCTCCAGCCTCTAAAGGGCCCTCACACTGGCGAGAACATTGCAAAGGTGCTGTCGACGGTTATCGAGTCGTACGATATACCTGCTACCGTTGGATTCTTCATGATGGACAACGCTAGCAATAACGACACATGTATTGAAGAGCTAGCAAAGCAGTATCCCACAGTCACGCAGCAGAGCCGCCTTCGATGCGTCGGCCATATCCTGAATCTCATTGTCAAAGCTCTCCTCTTTGGGCAGGGTGTCAGCAAGCTGGAGAAAGAGCTCTGTGGCGCATCCGACGATGAGCGATTTGAGATATGGAGGGAGCAGAGCTTTATCGGTAAGCTCCACAACTTCTGCGTGTGGATTAACCGGAGTGACCAGCGGCGGGAGCTTCTGAAACGGTATATCCTGCAGGCGTACAATCAAGGCAGCATCGAACAACTCTACACTAGGTTATTGGTCGACGGCGGCGTCCGCTGGAACTCTGTGTATGCCATGATCGAGAGAGCTCTCAAGCTCCGCCACGCAATTGATCTATTCTTTCTCCACTATTGTCATAGTGGTGAGGGATACGATATCCCACAGGATATAATTACTCTGCATGATTGGGTCAATTTAGAGCAGTTCTTCAATATCTTGAAACCATTTAAAGACCTGACCAAACGCATGGAAGGCCGGGCTAATAAAGCTGGCCTTGAAGGAGCACATGGCTCACTCTATGAGACACTGGAGTCTCTTGATATCCTCTTTAAAAAACTCCAGGAGGCTGGAAAGTTCGCAGACGATCACCCGGAGGAAGTTTCTGAATACTATTCATGCGCCATTGATACTGCCCGCACCAAGCTTGAAGAATACTACACCCTTACGGATGCTACGCCAGCGTACCGATGCGCCGTTGCCCTGCATCCTGCGAACAAATTTACCTATTTCGAGCTCGAATGGAGTCATGAGAAGAAATGGATCGCTGAGGCAAAGCGGGTAGTGCAGGATGTGTACGCACGCTACGAGGAAGCAGCTGTGGAAGTAGACATAGCTGAAGCAACACAAGAAGAGGATAATGAGGTTACTACTGATAGCGATACTGCGCTTGATCTTTTCCAGCAAGCTCGTAAGCGTCGTCAGCGGCTCGCCGCTACTTCAGCGTCTGTTACGCGAGGAAGGAAGCGTACAAAACTCACCTCTGAGCTTGATGAGTTTATGGCTAGGGCTAATAAGGCCGATCAAGATGTCGAGGATCCTCTGGAGTGGTGGGTTCACCATGCATCTGATTACCCTGTGCTCGCTAAGATGGCGTTTGATTTCTTCAGTTGTCCGGCAATGAGCTCTGAGTGTGAGCGCGTATTCTCACAAACGAAGAAGGTCATCACAGATGAACGAAATCGCCTCAATTCAGACACTGTGGTAGCGATCGAATGCCAAAGGCACCTTCTTCGAACCGGTATGCTTTCACAGGTCTATCATAGATTCAAAATCAGGAAACATCACTAAGCAATGTCAAGCAAGCAAGTAAAGTAAAGGATTCTCGTCAAGCAAGCAAGTAAAGTAAATGTTTTCATCAAGCAAGTAAAGTAGAGGGGTAGATTCTTACTTTACTTGCTTGTTGGACACACTGTTCAAGACTCGTAGAGGCGTGTTGCTTCGTGTGTTGCGACCGCAATACCTACAGTTTCCCTAGCGTTCAGCTTCCGTGTATGCTAGCTTGCCCTCGTGCCCTCGAGGCATAGAATGTGCTCTCTCATTCTCGGTGCTGTTCGGTGTTTTGTGGTGTGACCTGCCAATGAGCGCAGCAGCAGCAGCAGCTTTCCTCCGTGATATAGTCAGTGTTGCTAATAATATAAACAATACGTATATTGGCAATATGACACCCTAACAATATTATTGTATTGTGGGCAGGTAAGTATTGTATTACCCAATATAGAGCTGATTGATATTGTACCGTATTGCCAAGAACCCAATATACTGTCAGTGTTACAATACATCCCATATATCCCTCATCCTTCTACTGCGACGGCTACATTATCGTCACCTTCAAATTCTCGTAACCCAAACCATGACTTTAGGCACTCTAATGCTTCAATAACATCACTCCCAAGTCGATTTCGACGATCTGTAATGGTTATTTTTGCCCCAGAAAAGAGTCGTTCAGGTTCGGAAGACATTGCAGGAATTGATAGTATGTCCACAGCCATTTTGCTCAAGTTTGGATAGTTCTTTTGTTGTGTATCCTCTAGCCACCAGGCGAGTGCGCTTGTGAAACCGTAGACCTGCTCAGACTTACAATAACGCTCGTATTCGTCGATGAGACGCGTTGGTTGTAGAGGCCTGTTCCTCCAATTCAAGAACTCGTTCGTAGTCGTCGACGGCACCTCGGGTCGAGGAAGAGGCGGCTCAACAGGTCTGTATTCGTCCCAAAGTGTAAGGGGCTGCGCAAAGTATGCCGATGCCTGGTAACAGGATTGTATTCGATGAAGAAGAAAACCTATCTATGGTGCTGCGATATCTATATACGTTTAGCTTATCGTTCGCGTAGCATCTTGAAGCTTCTAGAATGCCGAGGAGGCTCCGAAGGTTCCACCGAGGATCACTATAGCATCCGGGCTCTAGCCCGTTACAACAAGTTACTGTCTACTTATCCTCAATGGCCATGGGAGTCACCTTACGATAGATCTCATTGAGTATTGCAACCCCAATAGGATACTCTTGATCATCTTTCCACCTCATTCAACTCACAGTTTACAGCCATTAGATACAATAATGTTCAAGCCTCTTTCGAGTAAATACTGGGCCCGAACTTTCGCAACACCTTCATCGCAGCCAAGGCCTAATACCTATCAAGAAAGGCGACTTTTTCCCGTTGTTTTGGATCTCATGGGCCACTTCATTCACGCAAGACAATGTACTAAGTTCAGTTAGGGCTACAGGCGTCGCGCCGCCCGATCCGGTGGTTATACTAAAACGCTTCATAGCCACCACCTCCGAAGGAGATGAGAATCCGAAATTCTGCGAGGACGGTGATAGAAATACCTAGAATCAACTCCGAAGGTTATTTGATGCTGCTGTGAAGAATACTGCGAAAGTTGACGCGCGGAGGTTGGGTTCTTCATTGGACTCGCTACAAGTTCAAATGAACTTCTCCACCACGAAAACGACGGTCTCCGCACCGCCATTTCGGCTAAACAGAAGTACAAGGAGAAGATCAAGATTCTGGATTTTCAACAGCGCGAGGAGCATCATGGTGGCGCGGTATTCTGGTCTCCTAGGAAATTGAGGGAAGCGCGGGTGCTCGAACAGGTAAAATAACGCGAAGAGGAAGCCGAACAACTCCAGAAAACAGAGGCAAGGGAGCTGAAAGCAGCAACAACTCTATATAAAAAGAAGATGGCTGAGAGAGCAAAGGCGGTACAACAACTTGCAAAGGAGGCGCGCGAGAAGGAGCGCACGGCGAAGGCTGAACGACTCGCTGCCGCGAGGGTGCAGAAACAGCAGGGAAAACAGGCCGCAACCACAGAAATATCTGGCGATAGGACAAAGACACCCAAGTGAACAGCCTCACAGCCTGCCCGACCAAAATCTACAAAGCGTCGTCGTGTTGTGGGCGAGAGTAGTGGTGCACCTGCCGCACTGGAGCCTTCAAGGGTCACCATGCGCGGCCGTTAGATCAAAGTTCCTCAAAAATTCAAATAGTTTAAATTCATCGCAAGCATCTGATTGCTACTATACCATGAGATCTCGTGATACCAACTATTGTGGGTGGCTCTATAGCCTCGTTTTCTTGGGGTCTTTATTTTTGTTGGGTGGCTCGCCCAGTGCGGTGGCTCGACATCTGTCAGTGCACGGTACCAGGTGCGACTTCTACAAGTGGGAGCGGTTCCCCATGACCCTCATTAACCTTGTAGAAGTCGTATGTCGGAACATGCCGCTGATCTGCCGCTGACCTGCCGCTGACCTGCCGCTGACCTGCCGCCGGCTTGCCGCTAACTTATGGGAGGCGGAGTCGAGCGGGGATCTCTCGGCGAACTATGGCTAGGCGAAATTCCATGGTTCAGCGTCATATGCGCTTTCGCTTACGTCGGCGCCAGCTAGTGGTGAGACCCCGCCATAGCGGGCAGTCTGCCCACAAGCGTGCCGCGCAGCTAAACTATGCCAGACGCGCATGGCAAAACAGACAAGCTCAACGCACCTATTGTGATACTGTTATAGACTACCAAGGGCTTCGATGCAGACAAAACTACACTGTCAATGCGATGCATCAACTCTGGTATAGGCGGATGCATCGTCCGCACCTATGCGCATCCTAATATAAGGTCTCAGGTGGCCCACTTTCGTACTGGTCTATCTCTACGACGTGCACGTTATCTTCAAGTCTCACGTCTGCGCTCGCACATCAACTTCGCGAATCAGACGTCCACGGTTGCTTCGGTTGAGCACTAGACAGGAGTATCAAACGAGCCTAGCGTCGTATGTCCCACGGTGCAGACACTATCCACCCTTCTGTCCTCACTCGACGGCCTTAAACATACAATACGCACCATGGATTTCCAGTCATTGATCGACGGAGTGTCTCAGGGACACTACACAACCTGGGCCACGAGCACTATATCGGAAATGCCGGCGTATCTTGCCGATGTTCCCAATTCAAGCGGATCGCCAGTATGTACTCTACAAAGCATGACAGCATTGACGCTTCCACCCTAACGTGACTAAGACCTCCTCTACAGACGACCAGTTCCCTGCAACCCTAGGTCACGGTTACTATTATCACATCGTTGATGACCAAACGCAGCTCGGATCACACTCTCAGCCAATGCCGTTTTCGGATCTTGACTCTGATCACGAGAGCCATTGCTACAACTCGCATCCAATACAACACTGCAAGTTAGCGTATATACCTAGTTCCGAGTCCACATTGACGGAGGCGACAAACATTATTTCAACAGTGGGTTTGTTCTCACAATGTCTGGCGGGATCTTGTACTAACGGATAGGCAGCGGCGACGAGCTCAGAACCGCGCAGCTCAGCGCGCCTTCCGCGAGCGCAAAGAGAAGTACGTCCGCCATCTCGAAGCTCAAGTGGCAGACCTGGCCGACAGTTACACTAAGCTCAAAGCATCATACTCTCAACTTGAGGCCGCACACGAGAAGCTCCGGACAGCCATCAGATTGTTGACGAAAGACGACGAGGCTGATCGACAGAATGTCCATGGTGAAACCACCAACTGAATGACTGGCTATCTGACTATCCACCCCAGATCTGTTGGAGGCGTTCAACAGCGAGGCCAAGGGGACTACGCCCACCAATACTGCTGTTCCATATTTGATTCGCTGAAATGTAATTGGATCGGGAGGTTGCTCTTTCACTTCCGTTTCTGATTGTACCACTTCTTGTTCGTGCTTTTTGTCAGGCACCAGGTTACTCCGGGCCCGTTCGGGCCGGTATGCCAAGCAATCGCAGTATATTAGCCTACCTTACCGCTGTTGTGGCTCGACAGCGGTTCGTCTCTAGTCTTACAAGGCAATATACCTCTACTTCCACTATCGCGGTGCATCTCGTATCTATAAAGACTCTATTGCTTGACATTCGAACCGCTCTCCCTACGATACCCATGTGCACCCGATTTTGTAACAATGAGCTCTAGAGCCGGTCTACCCAGCGCCTCAACTCGCAACTTAAGAAGGGCCAGCAAGCAACGGGTCGACCTAGTAGGGGACGTTACAGACCGCGACTCCCCGAGCCCTCGCATCCCAACACCAGACGTTGACGAGCAAGTTCGTCAGAAGGGACCACCTCAACCGCTAACGACCCAGGACGCCCTGTTCTAGGCCAGAACACACGGGCACTACCTGAACTGGCTTCTCAGGAAGAGTCCAACACCACTGTCGGGGGGGACGCCCCTAGACAGGATGAGCTGGAACGAGAGCTGGAGGAACTCAGGCGTTGGCGCCAGCGGGAGGAAAACCTCCGCGAGCTGACCAAGCTAAGGGAACTCAAACGCAAAGTGCAACAGGGGGACTTATCTGTCTTCGATGAGGTCTCTCTCCCCGCACCATCACCCGAAGGGTAGAGAGCGTCACTGATCTAGGCGCCCCTCGCCCTAAGGACCCGGAGACGTTTGCAACCGCGATCGCCAGCAGTATAACTGCTGGGCGCGCGACTGTGAGGCAATCTTTAGGGATCGCCCTCACGCTTCGCAACGGACACCCAAAGAGTAGACTTTGGGATTAGGTTTCTAGACGAAACCGTTAGATCCACCTGGGATACATATCGCGAAGACCACCTACGAGAGGACCCTTTGGGAGCCCACCTGGGCTCAGCTTAAGGCGGTGATGCTCGACTGCCTCGGGCCCTTGGAGATGCGACGTCTCCAGGCCCATAACGACCTAAAACGGCTCAGACAGAGGCATGATCAGGACCCGAACGTCCTTCTGGCTCGACTCAATACACTGTGGAGCGAGATGGAACACGTCTCCGAAGAACAGCGCCGCATGGATTTCATGGGCGCACTCCTCTCTGAGATACAGAAGGAACTCATGGGTAGGGACCCTGAGGATATCAACACAGTATCCAAGGTCAACACGGCGGCACGGTTTATTTGGAACAAGACAAAGCGAACCGCACCTACGGCGGAGCATCCAACCGCAAAAAGGGAGGGCCACGCCAGAACTACACATGAAGATCGTGCGGGGCCCCCTAAGACCCGGAAAAAGGCCAAGAAGGCCTTTGTGGGGAACTTCAAGAAGAAGCAACGCAAATCGGACCCTAGCGGCCCAAAAGACCCCAACATGACCTGTTGGGGATGCAATGAACCTGGACATTTCCAGAAAGATTGTCCCAAGCCGAAGGAGGCCCAAAAAGAGTCGGCCAATCCCAAGTCGGGGAAAGGCAGTGGGCAGAGGAGCTAGAGTCCTTCTTGTCTGCCCACATTGCACACTCCCCAGAGACTCGGGATCTAGGGCTCCTTCATGACGTGCTTTACCTAAAGCCAACCAAGTTACTGACAGCCAAGGTGGCTATCGGCCAATCAGGCTTTGTAGAAGCCTTGATTGATGGAGGTTCGCAGTTGAACCTTATTTCCGCCATGCTCGCAAAGGAGCATGACTTGACAGTCCGACCCTTGCCAAGATTGTTGGCAGAGGGGGTGGACGGTAAGGCGTTAGTCTATGGAACCACAGAGGTTGCCATTAGGATCAGAGACGCGCGCGGAAAGGAAGAAACCCAGAATGTACCGTTTATAGTGGCTGACATTCAGAAGTATCAGGTATACTTAGGGTTGCCCTGGATAGACATGTACTCGCCTAAGATCAGCTACTCTACACGGAGAATGATTTTTCGGGGTACAAAGTCCAAGGATAGGACTGTCTACAGGAAGATTGCGGTAGAGGAGGCTGAGGAGTTCGAAAAGACGATGCGCGATCCCACTGCGGATGTGTATGGCTGTCTTGTTGCCTCAGTGGTCCAAACCGGCCTAGAAGGGGCCGGAGGGGAGCAGTTACCCCCGCAATACTCCGAATTTGCCCAATTGGGATCGGAGGACGACTCAAGGGTCCTGGCGGACCATGGACCGCAGGATCTGGCTATCAACCTCGTGGAAGGGGCTAAGGTACCCCACCAGCCGTTGTATAACCTCTCCAAGACTGAGCTTGAGTTGTTGCGCAAGTATTTAGAGGAATACTTGGCGCGTGGCTGGATAAGGCACAGTAAGTCCCCAGCGGGGGCGCCTATCCTCTTTGCCAAAAAGAAAGACGGCACAATGCGTCTTTGTGTGGACTACCGGGGTCTTAACAGGATTACTGTCAAGAACCGGCACCCACTGCCCCTTATTAATGAGTCCTTAGAAAGGCTTGCAGGCGCAAAGTACTACACTAAGTTAGACGTCAAGGAGGCTTACCACAGGGTAAGAATCCAAGAAGGGGAGGAGTGGAAGACAGCTTTCCGTACAAGGTAATGGCCATTTTGAGTATACTGTGATGCCCTTCGGCCTCACGAACGCTCCTGCGCAGTTCCAGGCCTACATTTACCAAGTCCTTGCAGGATTAGTTGATGTGACCTGTATTGTATACTTAGACGACATCCTCATCTTCTCTAACACAGAAGAAGAGCATGTGAAGCATGTCAAGGAAGTCCTGCATCGACTGCGCGATGCTAAGCTGTTCTTGAAGCTTCTAAAGTGCGAGTGGCACACTCAGCGCACTGAGTACCTGGGCTACATAGTATCGCCAGAAGGATTGAAGTCGACGAGAAGAGGATTCAGACAATCCTGAATGGCCGGAACCGCGCACGGTGCGCGAAATCCGAGTATTCATTGGCTTTATGAACTACTACAGGCGGTTTATAGCCAACTTCTCCCGACTTGCCCTACCACTTACCAAACTGACCCAGAAGGGGCCAGAAGCGGCCAGAGGCGGCCACGCCCAGCGAAGGGAGGAAAGTCAGGTAGTAGACTTAGACAAAGAAGCCAAAGAGGCTTTTCAGAGGCTCAAGAACTCCTTTAAGGAAATCCCAATCCTAGCTCACTTTGAGCGCCACAGGAAAACGAAGGCAGAAGTTGACGCCTCGGGAGGGGCAATCGCTGGCATTTTGAGCCAATGGTACCCAGAAGAGGGCAAAATGGGCCGTTGGCGCCCAATCGACTTCTTTTCGCGCAAGCTCATCACGGCAGAGTACAACTACGGCACCCATGACCAAGAGCTACTGGCTATAGTCAAAAGCCTTGAGCATTGGCGCCAATACCTCGAAGGCATCCACTTCGACATCTACACAGACCACCAGAACCTAAAATGGTTCATGGAGACGAAGACTCTCAGCCACCGACAGGTGAGGTCTTACCTTGTACTGTCTGGGTTCGATTTCACCATTGTTCACCGACCAGGGGCCACTAACCCGGCCGACGGCCCATCAAGAAGGCCTGATTACATGGCAGAAGCCCAGAAACCAGCCCAGAAGTACAACGAAGCTTTTGTCCAGCCAATGAAGGACCTCCTTAAACACGGCAACCAACAGTCAGTACTGGTAGCTGCGGTGCGGACATCACGCCTTACGCTCTGAGGAACAAGACGTCCTCACAAACGCGTTAAAGGAGTTTCAACTGAAGGAACAGCGCCAAATCCCAGACCCCCGCAACATGGAGGAACGGGAGGAGACGGATGAGGACTCAGAGGCTACTTCAGACGAGTCAGAGCCTGAAGAGGCTCCTTCCGGCCCAAAGCGGGCCAGAACCACCCGGCGGACAACACAATACCCTAGAACCGCCGAGCAGAAGTCGCAGGCCATCCAGGAGTGCCATGATGGCCCGCTGGCAGGCCACTTTGGAGCGAGACGCACCTTAGAAAAGCTGCAGCGACACTACTCTTGGAGGGGCATGCGCAAAGACGTTGAGCAGTATTGCAAGGAGTGCCTCATTTGTAAAAGTCTACTCCAGCTAGACACCGTCCATATGGACTCCTTCATCCTCTCCCAATCCCCAACTACCCTTGGGAGGAGGTAACGATGGACTTTATCACGGAACTACCTCCTAGCAAAATATCTGGGGTAGTTTATGATGCTATCCTGGTAATCATGGATAGATTGACCAAGATGGCCCATTACTGCCAGCACGAGCCGATTGGGACGGCTCTGATCTAGCACAGGGCTGGATACGCGAGGTTATCCGATTACATGGAGTTCCAAAGCGAATTATATCGGATCGGGTCCATTGATGAACTCTAGACATTGGGACACGTTCCTTCACTATCTCAATGCTAGAAGGGTTTTGACGTCAGCCTTCCATCCACAGACGGATGGGCAAACGGAGCGTCAAAACCAAACACTGGAACAGTATCTTCGGTGCTTTTGTGCCCTAGAACAGGACGACTGGGCGTTGTGGATCTCAGTAGGAGAGTTCGCGTACAATGACAGTGTACACTCCACCACAGGGGTCACACCCTTCCAGGCTTACCACGGCAGGCACCCTCGTGGTGCAGACTGGCCCGAGATGGCCCTAGGGGAAGGAGAGAGCCCTATGGCAACCGAAGTCGCCCAAAGGGTGATCGAGCTGCAGCAAGAATGCCGCAGAAAGATTAAGGCAGCTAATGCCTACCAAGAGGAGTATGCCAACAAGCACCGTGCTCTAATCCCTTTTAGGGTGGGAGACCAGGTTTTAGTTTCCAATCGACATATCCGCTCTACAAGGCCAAAGAAAAAGCTAGACTGGAAGTTTCTAGGCCCAGGCACGATTACAGCCCAAATCGGACCATCGGCGTTCAAGGTCGACCTGCCAGGTCTTCAAAAAGTTCATCCCGTCTTCCATGCGTCGCTTTTAGAGCCATACGACCCAAAAGGGGCCATTCCACACCCTAATGTGCCAGCTCAGGACACTCTGCGCGAATATGGGGACGATGTGTATGAAGTGGAGCGAATTCTAGACAGAAGGCGTAACGAGGACAATAAGTGGGAATACTTAATCAAATGGGCTGGCTACTCAGAGGAGGAGAATTCTTGGGAAGTAGGAGCAAATGTTTCCGGCAACGCACTGAAAAAGTTCTGGGAAAACAAAGGAATCCAACAAAGAAGAAAATCCACTAAATCACAGCCTAAGAAGCGTGGCCGAGGACGGTCTCGTAAAGAAGGGGGATAAGTTGAGCCACAACGGGCCATTCCGGTGCAAACGGGGGCATACCTTCACCTTTTTCCCCTTCCTGAGGGGTTTTGGGGTGTTTAACGGTGCCTCGGGCCGGATTGGGCCAGTATTCCCCTTCTAGGCTACATAATGTGACATCTGTCTCCGTTAGCCAACCTGACCGGATCGCGGGCAACTAATGCTCTACAATTCTATATCTCCACATTCACAAGTCAAACGATGATGCAAGTCAAGCTTCATATTACTGCATAAGGGCCATAGCCCAGGGGTATAAAACGCCATCCTATGGGGTACCAATCCGGCCCATTCCGGCCCAAAGGACCCCAAAGTTTCCCATCATAAGTCGTTTTCAGTCATCAAGAGGCACTACTACCCATTCAGGCCACCAGAGGCCCTTGGGGGCCCATACCGGCCCATAGCATCGAATCCTAGGCCTTTTGGGCCATGAAATCTTCAATCTCCTTCTCCAGCCCCTTGATCTCCTTAGTGAGGGCAGCCTTAATGGACCTGGAGTTCTTGCTGCGAGGAACGGCGGCATGCTCGGACTCCTTCCGGCTGACCACGGCAGTAATCTCAGCAATCTTCATGTCGATAGCGGTGTTGGTCATGCGCTTTCCAGGAGCCTGCGGGTGTTAGCAACGGGCCATAACGGGCTCTAATAGGCCATATAGGGCCCAAATTCCCCGATAAGGGGCACAAGGGGGCTTCTGGGTCCTCTTACGGGCTTCTTGGGGGAACTGCCGGTCTTTTCGTACTGATCGACCGCTTCTGCCACCCGCTTGTTCCGAATGGTCTGGATAGCCTGCTGCTTGGCAGCCTTGGAATCGGCGGATTGACCAGAATCATTAGGGCGAATTCCGGACTTGGGATCATGAGTGCTGAGGCAACGACCATTATGCAACTCTAGATGCTGACTAGCCGGAGCATACAACTTGCTGCAAAATGTTAACATAAGCCCTAGAAAGGGTCATTATGGGCAATCATAGGGCATACTGACACCTCTAGTGCCCCGGTAGGGGGCACAATGGGGCATTCTAGGTCACTTACCTCTCGGTACCCGCTTGACGCCCTGAAGCTCACGCTGAATCTTGGCCTCCGAAGTAGGCGCTCATCTTCGGTGAGATCTCGAGTAACCTCATCCTCATCACCAATACCAGGAATCGTAACTTGACCTTCGCGAAGCTCCTTGACCAGAACCTCAATGGCGGCCAGGTCGACGAACCAGCTGTTAGGAGGCTAGAAAGGGTCAGAATGGCCCGTAACAATGCGGGCTGACCCTTCTACGCCAAAAAGGCGCCATAATGGGGTAGAACGTGCTAAAAGGGGCCACTTACAGCAATACAGGGGCGATTCATCAGGAAACAGCGCCCACACTCGAGGATCTGGACGGCACCAGGCAAACCGGGGATGTTGCGAAGACGTCCCTCGAAGTCGGCCCTGTTATGGTCGCCAAGGACAGGGAAACAGCAGCCATATTGACCCAGGCAAAGGAATTCACCAGCGACCCAGGAATAGAGGCAGCCGGTGCAGACCCAGAACGAAGACTGAGTGCCAGCACCGGGAAGATAGCTGTTGGAGGCCGCTGGCTTGGAGAAACCGGCCATAATGAGCCGTACTGGGCTGATATGGGGATAGTCGAGGCGAAGTAGGCGGATAGGGTTCGATGGGGCGTAAGAGGGGCGCCTATGGGCCAGTTAGTTCCATTCTCACCCATATCGCGCTAGAAAGGGCCATTTTGGCCCTTTGGCGCTACCCTCCCTTGCCCAGAATGGGGCAAAATACTCACAATTGACGGTCGAGGGGAGTGTGGAATAGGAAAGATGGTCCAGATCGGCCAGGAATACCCAAAAGCTTGGGCCTTCGCTTAGCTGGACCCTGAATCCTAGGTGAAGATGGATATTCTGGAGTTTTTCGAGAATTCCTAAATCGGTCGAGGTGAAGGTGAAAACCGCACCCGGAACTCGGGCCTGCCCTATCTAATCACCTCTCTTGATACTAGGCGTAGCAGACCCCGTAGGGACTGTTACGGGCTACTACAATCTAGCTTAGGCTAACTGTGCCTTGATCGGGTCGATCGAGTCTAAGAAGGGGAATAATGTCAGGCACCAGGTTACTCCGGGCCCGTTCGGGCCGGTATGCCAAGCAATCGCAGTATATTAGCCTACCTTACCGCTGTTGTGGCTCGACAGCGGTTCGTCTCTAGTCTTACAAGGCAATATACCTCTACTTCCACTATCGCGGTGCATCTCGTATCTATAAAGACTCTATTGCTTGACACTTTTCAAGTTCTTTGTTACAAACTAAGATGCCCGTTGCGTTATTGCCGTGTTTCTTCCTTTCGTATGTTTACCTTGATAGAATCAAGGTATCTGTTTTCGCGCTAGAACATGAGCTCCAACAAAAGTCGCTTCTTAAAGTCGTTACCAATTGTGATGTTCAATGATGGGATATATGTAGCATCAGCAGCTTAGCCATTACAAGCCACGTTTCCACCGACACATGCTCTAAATATGTCGTTATCTGCGCTCGAATGATGTTCTGCAGGGTTACCACATCGTGGAACAGTGGAACATCAGTTTGTCAGAAACCTAGTCTAGAAAACAGCTGCAGGATCAACAATGGCAGCGCATCCGGAATGTAGTGGAACATCTCGAGGGTTCAGCTCTGATGTATTTCTCGTAGCCCGCCGCCAAAATCGCTTTGTTGTGTCAAAATGTGTGGGGTGTAAGAGTTATCGTATTATTCAAGCTAGGCTTCTGACTAAATAGTAGCGCTATTTAGTCACGTGGCTAAAATCACATGACCGTTGCCTTCATCGCCTATCTTGACATGTTGGGCCTTCCTGACTATCCCCCGCACCGCCAAGAATGAGCTAGAGCTCCGACTACTGCGCCTAGAACATGGCGGAGGCATTGGGACTCTGTGATCACATGTGACTGACATTCGCTGTATGGGATGCTTAAGATGGGGGAGAACGTGCATGATAATGGAGGTTGGTGAGCGAAGGGGCAGACCAACACGAACAGACATCCAAGACCAGAAACACATTGTCGCATCTTTCTACTGGGCTAATAGTCCACAGAACTTTGATCAAACTTCCACA
Source organism: Alternaria atra (assembly GCF_907166805.1). Taxonomy (NCBI): domain Eukaryota; kingdom Fungi; phylum Ascomycota; class Dothideomycetes; order Pleosporales; family Pleosporaceae; genus Alternaria; species Alternaria atra. Next base: position 548,681 of record NW_025091322.1, read on the forward strand.
AAACGTCCGTGCCGACCCAGAACCTTTGTTAAATTTCCGAAAAACGGCCGTGCACGCGTCGCCAACGCGACCAGTACTACAAACAACACCTTATTATCCTTGCTCTACCAGCAGCCTTTTTCTCGTTTTCCGATCTTCTTAAGCCTACTTTATCTACGCTTGTTTACTCTGTAGGCGTGTTGCTTCCTGATTTGCCTGCTTTGTAATTGTTATTATGAGCGCCCGTCGCCCTGCCGACACGATCACGACCACTCCTTACGTATTGCCCCGCTGCTCATCCTTTGGAAGAGCTTACTTGCTGTCGTCCTGTGGTTCCCAGGTGCTGTCTCTTTTCCCTGCTTGCCGTGTTGCCGTGTTGCATTTTCCATCATCATGGATCATGACTCTACACCAACCATCCTGACCCGCTGCGATCTGCACGTAGATGGCGAGAGTCAAGCCCTAACCCAGGGCGTTAAGTCGACTCAGCCCTTAGTCGAGTTAGGGTTTCATTTTAGTTAGGGACTAGATATACCAGACTCGGCGTATTATTGAGCATGGGGGCTGGGTCGAGTAGCATTCGCAAGCCGGTCGAGTTAGGTTCCTGCAGGCCGATAGCTCCAAAATTTAGATGTATTAATTAGAGCGATAAGTTGCACGTTGACACAAATTTGCAGCCCCCCAGCTGATGGGGTTGATAGTGTTAGGGTTTCGTGTTCGGAGGTTGGGGTTAGGTGTGTGACGTCACAACACCCCAGCCCCAGAGTTCGGAGTCGTTCCGAGATAGCGAGCAGCGACCGCCAACGCTATCCCAGGGCGCTATCCCAGGGCGCTAAATCCAGTCTTATAAGACTGGAATACTTTGTTAGGGATAGAAACTACGCGTACAGCGTGTACATCTGAGATTTGGGGGTAGACTGGATTATTATTTCAGAGGTAGACTGGATTTAGATCCCGTTGGCGGATTAGCTCTATCCCAGGGCGCTATTTGGGATCAGCCCTGACCCCAGATAATCTAGTGCTGCAATATACACATTTACCTGCGTTGAATTCGTCACGGGGGGCTCGCCCCAGAAGACTTTAAGGTGCTGGACCAGTTAGGTTCCCATAGGCTAATAGCTCTAAAATTTAGATATGTTAATTAGCGCGTTAAGCTACACGTTAACACCCATTTGCAGCCCTACAGCTAATGTAGTTAATAGTGTTAGGGTTTCGTGTTCGTAGTTAGGGTAAGGGTTTCGACGTTAGCGTTAGGGTTAGCGTTGTAACGTCGCGATACCCCAGACAGCCAGGTTCGGAGGCGTTCCGAGATAACGACCAGCCATTACCAAAAGCAAAGACGCGTCCATAACGCGAGATATAAAGGCGTGGCCATAGCCCAATGCAGCCCGTTTTAAACTACTATTTACAGATTATGTTGTAAAATTTAATTATTATTGCAACCGTCCCGTAATCATAGCAGAGAGCAGCGTTAGAGGCCAGCATTTCGAGCATTTAGTCGAGTACGCGTTGGCC